>NW_028121844.1:0-36418 GCF_965194805.1 Balaenoptera borealis | reverse complement strand
CTGCTCTGAGCAGGTTTCCCTCTGTGCTGTTTCTGCTTTAATTGAAAATCTTTGGTTCCCATCAGCATTCCATTGCAAACTCCGTTTTTCTTGAGAGCTCCTCTATGCTTTCCCTCTTCATTCTTACATTTTCTCCCATCTCTTGGTGCCTGTTGGCCTGTGCTAATGAAAACCATCCTAAACTTCCTTACGCTCGACTCTGTGCCTCCCTGTAGAGCCCAGTACTCTCCATCCTCTCTCCCTATTCTCTCTTTTCAACTAGTCGAAATCCTAGTGGAGGGAGACCATTAGAGATGAAACATCTTGGTATATATTGCTAGTTTTCTATGTCCCCTGACTTTCTATGTTTCTGTTGAAACACTCTTGAGAAGTGTCTGATTTCGTTTTCTACATGGGTACCCTTTAAGGCTCAATACTGGAAAAGAAGGGATCAGAGTGATCAACCCAACGTGGTATCCTAACGTAACAGTTAAGGAAAGCAACAGGCTTTGTGAGACAGCCAGTGATTTGTCCAAAGTCACACAGATAGTAAACGTCAAAGTCAAAAGTGAAATTAGGTCTCCAGACGTGTAGTTCAATACTTTCCCTCATTATTCCATGCTATTTTGAATCTCCTACTCAATTTAGGGGCAAAAGAAATCGAACGCAAAACTTTCCAAAGTTTCTTTTCTTACCTGACATGGTCAGAGAAGAGGAAGCATCCACTGCAGGTACCAGGGATGAGGAGACAACACTAGAGGATGTCCGAGTGGCTGCAGCTGAACGGCGCACGTGTCCAGTACAGAGGTCACTGGTTACTGGTCCAAACAGCTCCACGGAAACCCCAAGACTCTACCAAGTGGTAGTAGGTTTGGTAGGAGAGTGATGTCACAAAGCAGGCAGTTGAAAGGTATGAGAGAGCCAATAGGGAGGTCCGATCCCCAACAGGAAGGCGGGCTTGGGTGAAGAGAGTGTAGGAGAGCTAAAACAACACCTGAGTTTCTGAGCTCTGGGAGGAAATCCTAGAAGACAGATTTACCTCCCCCAGGCTCTTCCATTAGGGAAATCATTGCCACATTTCTTACAGACGTTCATTAATACACTGAACTAAGAGTTACTTATATTCTACAGAGTATTCTATTTTATGTATCATATACTTAGAGCTATATAGATCTTCTTTAATTAATAATCCTTAGGAAGGAAAGAGCCATCTAGTTTGAACTATTACAGTTGTTCTGAAATCATATGTGTCTAATGAGTGAACTGATAGCAGCTTTTAAGGAGCCAAAGTAGGGATTAAGAAGCTCTTTTTGTAACTTGGTTCAAGAGTAGGGTGAAGTTTGTTGAGTGTACCTTGTGGAGAATGTTGTGGTCCAAGGCTCTTCTCTTTTAGTTTCTTCTCCTTGACTCCTACCTTCCTTGGGCTGGGCTAGGCTGGGGGCCAGGTTGGACTTGCGACTTAACATTTCTCTTCCGCTTTCTCTTTTTTTTTTTTTCTTCCATTATGGGCATTGCTTCGAGGACAAGCCTTGATCTTGCATTGGACGTTACTTCCTGTCACCTTCCAGCAGCAGGAGTCTTCTTTTCAGTGCTTGATGCTTCACGAAATAGACTCTGCCCGTTGGCAGCAAATACCAGAGAGCTAGGAGACAGAGCTGGTTGCAGACCTTTCCTCTTCCAGCCTTTGGTTGCAATTGTTTGGCCCATAATTTGCTAGCTCTAGTTCCTTGGGCCACACAGGTATCCTGCCATCTCCAGCTCTTGTTATATGTGAGAGACATTCTGAACACTGTCCCTTTTTCTTTGCACAGAAGTATATACAGTGTGGCAGTTACTGTAATCTCCTCCGCCTTGCAAACAGCCACTCTAGAATCTTGGACCTCTAGGACTCTCTGTCTTGCATGCTTGGGGGCAAGGCCAAGCAAAATGAAGAGGAGAATAATTAGAGAAAGAGGAGGACGTTGGTGGAGAATTGGGAGCAGGTAAGGTGAAAGGGCACAGGAGAAAAGAGATGCATGTAGACTTTTTGGTTTCTGTGGGAAACAGGTTGACACACTTGGGCCTCATTTGGTATTAACAGAACAGAGAGTTAAAGATCTAAGTAGCTAGATAGTGTGCAGCAACTGCCATGAAGTCTGTACACTGAAGAGAAGAGTCTCACATCTAGTTTTCATTTTGTTTTATGTCATAGTACCTTATTTATAGCATTCACTGGTGTGTTTGTAGAATACAGATGTTTTCAAATGCTCTGGTTTTGTCTACATGGTTATCTCCTTGTCCTGTTTGTAAGGAATCCAACATTGTAAGACATATTGCATGTTTTTCTCTTGACGATTGTTGACCTTGAAGCGTCATGAACTAACTTGAGCTGTTGGATTCTGTGGAGAAACGTTCAAAAGGGTCTGTGAAAAAGGCACTGTGGTGAGTCGCATTATGCACCCGAGCGTAAGGAGCAAGATATCTGCCACCAGCCCAGCTTGGCCTGGATTGCCTCTGTTTTAGTTCCCCTGGTTAGTGCTTTTCTCCTAACCACTCTTGTGACTGTGATAATGTGAGTAAGGGCGGAGTTGCTAATGATCTATGTGTGAGGTAAGCTGGTTTGAGGGAGGAAATCTATGGACCTAGTCATTTTCCTTGGTGGTAAGCTTTCAGGGGTGCAGAGATGGATCTTCCTGGGGCCTTTTCTGGTCCCAGGAAGATATCGCATAGATGGGACCTCCCAAGACACACATTGAATCTTTAGGCCTGTTTTTCCTATTATGAGGTACGAACGAGTTTCTTCACTGATGGGGATGATGCTTATCTGAGAAGAAATTGTGAAAGGTGGTGTAGTGTAGAGGTGTGGCTTAGCTTTTAAGTTTTCCTCCAGGTTTTTCCCCTAAGCTTCCTACTTCGGACGGCCTACTTACATGATACTAGTAGGTGATGTCCGGCTAACAACTTCCTAAATATACCTGCAAGCCAGATCAGTGTCTCTTTTCTCTGTATTCCCATGGAAATCAAGAGTCCCGCCGAATTTTCCATCGAAACAGTTGATTTGTGTTGTCTCTAGGAATTCTAAAGGGGCGTACCGTTGCTTCCTAACCGGTGTCATTTGGGAGATCCGCCTCTGTACGTTCAAATGATTAATTTTGAGACTTTGCTCATGTGTGCAGTAAACCCTTGAATTCCCTAAGACCTTCCTTTCCTCCATCTCCTACCCCATTAAGCCCGCTTCAGTTCATCTCCTGAATTTCTTTGGAATCTGTCAGCCAGCTCTTCCTCAACTTCCTAATACTGAACTTGCCTGTCTGTTGCGATTAGGTCCTAACTGGTGTCCATATATCTTGTTTCCTTCCAATCCACTCTTCACACAAGAAACCTTCAAAGCAAGTTGGAACGTTGCTCATAAACATCGCTCACAAGCATTGTTTTGAGAATAGAAAACACACTGTTGGCCTTTAAGACTCTGCGTGGTCTAGAATCCTCTCTGCTTCTCTAGCCCCATCTTGTGCCACTTTTGCCCTCACTTTCTATGCTTCAGATACACTGAATTAACCTTAGTTCTCACTCATCTGACAGAAGTCAGTTCAGATACTATTTTTCACTGTGATTCCTAGCATTAAGGAATTTGATTATCAGGTTTTGTATGAGGACTATTTCATCAGGGGTACAGAAGTTCTGGCCATCTCTGGTTTTGGATATCCCTTATTTGTTGAGACCTTTGCGTTGTTTGGTTGCCTTTTGTCTGTTTTCCAGATGGGAAAACAGGAACAAGGGAAGTATAGGTTATTACTAGGTGGGGTTGAACAAGTGGAGCAGCAAACTGCAAAGCAGAAAGAAGAGGGACGTACTATAGAGGGATATGACTTCCATTCTCAAGGCGCCTGCATCCTGTGCAGGGAGACAGCCTAACATAAAATGTGCCTAACAACAAATATATTGACTTCTTACTAAAAATCTCCAGTTCATAGAACCGAGGGGTTTGTACCTTCTCCTTTAAAAGTGATAGTCCTGGGACTTCCCCGGTGGTCCCGTGGTGAAGACTCTGCGCTTCCAATGCAGCAGGCGTGGGTTCAATCCCTGGTTGGGGAGCTAAGATCCCACATGCTGCGCAGCCAAAGAAATTTTTGTCGAACGTTATACTCCTGTATTGTTGGCTTTAGTGGTTTAGATTTTGTTGTACTGTTAAGAAGATTTCAGTTTATTTACCGGGAACAAACAACACATAATGTAAAAATAGTTTCCCAGAAACGATTTCCATCATTCTCTTCTTCCCTTTCTCCCGCAGACTGGTGTTTCACCTTGACAAGTTCTCTGTCATTCCATAGGAAAGCTGTCTGGCTTGGAGGTTGCAATCCCAGGGAATTTTTCATCAGCGGGGAAGTCTCCATCACTACAGAGGAATCAAGGGAGAAGTCAGTCCCTGGTAAGTGAGATGCTCCCCCTAAACACCAACACAGCAGTCGTGTACCTTTCAAGGGGTTCAGGGGCAAGATGGGCAAGGCATTTCTACTAACTCTTCTTAAGGATCACGGACAGTGCCCTATGCTACGAGGTAAGCGGTGACTGCTGTAGTTCTTACTGGTGATCCTTTCCTGTCACTGATTCTCGGCCTTCTTTGTATTTCATAGGACTGTTGTCAGTCCAATACAAAATGAGTCTTATTTTTAAAAACCTGAAATGTTTTACAGAGCCTAGCATTCTCATATAGGGTCCTTTCCATTCTCCCCACTTTCCCGAGAGGCCAAGAACACTTCACACCATGAACTAGGAGAGGGGGTAGAGCCCTTTCTGATGAAATACATCAACAAAGACAGAGCCTTAGCCTGCTTGCTCTCTGGACAGGATCTCGGACCACAAGGTCTTCAATCCTGGTATAAATGAAGGAAGTGAGGACAGTTCAACTGGCACTCTGATAACAAGAGTTCGGAAACACCTTCCAAAGAGACTATAGCAGTAGATGAGGGAAGGGAGTGCTACAGTGTGGCAGTACAGGGGGAATGATCGGCTACAGCAGTGAAAAGTGTGGTACCGATTGGTGTGCTCTCGGGGTTCTTGTACATGTAGCATAGATGACCTCTACAGTGGCCCTCCCACCTTCCCACCTGCATTAGGTGTTCTTTTTTTTTGTAATTTATGTTTATGTATTTATTTACTGTTTGAACTTATTTATTCTACGTATTTATTTTTTTGGCTGCACTGGGTCTCTCATTGCTGTGCACGGGCTTTCTCTAGTTGGCGGCTAGCGGGGGCTACTCTCGGTTGCGGTGTGCGGGCATCTCATCGCGGTGGCTTCTCTTGTTGCGGAGCATGGGCTGTAGGCACGTGGGCTTCGGTAGTTGAGGCTCACGGGCTCTAGAATGCAGGCTCCGTCGTTGTGGCACATGCGCTTAGTTGCTGCACGGCATGTGGGATCTTCGCAGACCAGGGCTCGAACCCGTGTCCCCTGCATTGGCAGGCGCCACCAGGGAAGCCCTAGGTGTTCTCATATAGAGTCTAAAAACAGAGAGCACTGAGAGAAGGTAGTGGTTATTAAAGGCTCAGGATCTAAATTCTACCTGTCTCTACACCCCTTCCCAGCTGTCGATTTGACCCCATTTTTGAATGCTGACCTCATTGTTCAACTTTTCTCTGCCGTCTGTATACTCACCTTGAAAACTTGTTTCTGTGATGCGTTGAGCAGACACAGGGTGGCAGACTGCAGAGGTGGAAGCTGGTGGTCGGATATTTGTGGGCTGAATCTCCTTCAGTCCCATTCCCATTTCTGGTTGCCCAGAGGCCCTACTTCCTGTGTGTGACGCCGAGCCGTAGGATTGCGGGCAGGAGCCAAGTTCTCCATACAGTAAAGACCCCAGTGTGCCTTGGTTACAGTAATATACCTGGCTTCCTTCCTGGCAGGGAAGTGACAGGCGGCTATGCCCCTGCTTTGTTCGTGGGCCTCCTGATCCAGCAGTTCCCTTGGCTCTGCCCCTGTCGTCAGCTGCCCCTAGGATAACTCTGAGCCCTAGCCACTTCTCTGGTAGATTTCCCTATTCCCCCACTACAGTCACACCTGAATAAGGCAACTCAGACCTTTCAGAGATGTGTCCTGAACCTCTTGTTTTCTGAAATACCTATCTGGTGGTTGTGAGACTTAAGGCCAGCGTCCCCGAGAGACTTTTTCTATTTCTCCTAGTAAACCTAGACTCATCTTCTGTCACCTTCAACTCTACTCCAATTGTGTTCTTTCAACCCAGACCTCTGACCCTGCTTTTTACTTCTGCCATTTCATCCTCGCTCCTGCTTCCTTTCCTAAATCCATACGTCTCTTTTGGCCTTCCTAGCCCTGGGCCAAGTTCCTTCCTCTTTGCTCAGTTTTTACCCCTTTCCTTCATTCTCCCATCCAACTTTCAGTCCTTCCTTTCTCACGCCCCAGTTAGCAGCATCTGAAAATTCGAAAGGTTTGTTACTCGTCTATTAATTGTATTCCATTTACTTATTCAGTTCTATACCTGTCTTACCTGTGTATGGAAGAACAGCTGGTAGCCAAGGTGGCACCAAGAATCCTAGCAGCTCTCACTTGACGTATCCGTAGTAGTCGGCAATTTCCATTTCGTTTTCCCTCTCGGTGAAAAATTGCAGCTTGCCCGAAGAGGTGTATCTGGCAGCATTCTCCCGTTGTTGTTGAGCCCGCCTCTTCATGGCCTCTCGCTCTGGCCTCTGCTCTTGTTCGATGGGCTTTGACATGACTGGCTCAGGCACGTTGGGTTCCCTCCATGGAACTCGTTGCTTGCTGAAGTCTTGGAGTAGAAATTGGGTTTGGAGCTTGGGTGGGGACTGGCGCTTATTCACAGCAGGGGGAACAGGCTCCCGCTGGAGAGGAGCGCCAGATGAAGTTTTGGAGGGTGCAGGCCTAGGAGCAGCAGACTGAGGGACACGAGGCTGGGTATGGTTGGTCCAAGCCGGTTGGGTTGGGTTGGTCACAGTTGGCTGAGCTGGTTTGGCGGGGCCTGGCAAAGAGGCAGGAGCTGGCTGGGATGAATTGGCTGCAGCAGGTTGAGCTGAGTCAGTAGAACCAGGCTGGGCACGGTAAGCCCCAGCAGGCCGATGTGAGGCCAGAGACTGTGGCCTCCGAGGAGCGGGTCGAGCTTGAGGCTTGTCCCAGGCAGAAAAAGGCAGAGGTATCAACTTGACCTTCCCAGGAGGAGGCCGCTCATACTGGGCTGGAGACGGACACTCTGTTTCAGCACTGCTGTCTGGTTTCTGGGCTTGGACTTGCGTTTTCTCAGGACCCTTCCCCTCACGTGGGGTATGCCGCCATGGCTGGATAGCTGGGGGTGGCTGGGGGTCTTTGGGGTTGCTTGACTTTCCCAAGAGCCGACAGGAAGAGCGCCCAGTTTTCGTCTCATTCTTCTTCCCCAGCGCATGAAGAACCTTCACAGACTCCAGCATGCGCACGCCAAGGGAGGTTCGAGGCTTTTGAAAGCTCTGTTGGAGAAGCTCAGTTTGGTGTTCCTTTCGCTTCGTGTGGGGGATTGCTGGCTTCTCTTCTGCCTTGACTTTGTTCCCTGACTGCTTGTTCTCCTCAGCCTTGTTTCTCCCTCTGGTCCTTTTGGTCTTTTCCTGCCCGTGGCTCTTAGTTTTGCTGATCTTTCTGGATGCAGCTTTCTGAGGTTTGCCTTGAGAGTGCTTGGCCGTGTTCACAGGAGCCCTGTCACTGACTGCAGCGTGGCATGTAACCACTTCTCCCCCTAACGGGCACTCTGGATTCTTTGGCTGGATTTTGGCCTTGGGAGCGCCACTGATAGGCTCAGAGGCTTTCTGTTTGTTCTTCCTGGGTTGATCAGAGGGAACCTTTATGACACTTGGCTTTTCCTGCACCTGATTCACCTTAATGGCTCTGGTGTCTTTAGCTTTGATCACGTTGGGACCTTGGGATTGATCAAGATCTTTCAAAGGATTAAAGAGCTGGGGAAGGTGAATATCCTCCGCCAGTGTAGTAATGTCTGCAAGACCACTGCTAGGTTCAATCCCATTTTCAAGTGTCCCTAGGTCCTGACGACTCCGGCTGTTCTCTCCCAGATCAGCATTTTCAGAACCAGGCTGCTCCTCTTGGCTGAGGGGATCGGTGCAGGCCAGCGGCTGGTGAATATCAGGGATTCCTAAAGGGAGTAGTGGAGGATCTTGGTTCTCTGTTGGGATCTGGTAGGCATCCAGAGGCTTTGAAAGCTTGGTTTTGATATCATCCACGTGCTTACTCTCTATTTGTCCCTGGCTTGGAGCTGGAGGCAGGGCCAGGAGACGCCTGGCACTCTGGACTGGAGCTGTCACTGAAATGTCCCCAAGTTCAGATGGTGGGTTACTCTCAAGTATGTGGCTGTTTCTGCTACTGCAGGACTTGGGGAGTTCTTGACTTTGTGTCACACAAAACGTCTGGCTTGGAGGTTGCAATCCCAGGGAATTTTTCATCACCAGGGGGGAGGTCTCCATCCCTACAAAGGGATCAAGGGAGAAGTCAGTCCCTGGTAAGTGAGATGCTCCCCCTAAACACCAACACAGCAGTCGTGTACCTTTCAAGGGGTTCAGGGGCAAGATGGGCAAGGCATTTCTACTAACTCTTCTTAAGGATCATGGACAGTGCCCTATGCTACGAGGTAAGCGGTGACTGTTGTAATTCTTACTGGTGAGCCTTTCCTGTCGCTGATTCTCGGCTCGCTTTGTATTTCATAGGACTGTTATAAGTCCAATACAAAATGAGTCTTATTTTTAAAAACCTGAAATGTTTTACAAAGCCTAGCATTCTCATATAGGGTCCTTTCCATTCTCCCCACTTTCCCGAGAGGCCAAGAACACGTCACACCATGAACTAGGAGAGGGGGTAGAGCCCTTGCTGATGAAATACATCAACAAAGACAGAGTCTTAGCCTGCTTGCTCTCTGGACAGGATCTCGGACCACAAGGTCTTCAATCCTGGTATAAATGAAGGAAGTGAGGACAGTTCAACTGGCACTCACATAACAAGAGTTCTGAAACACCTTCCGAAGAGACTATAGCAGTAGATGAGGGAAGGGAGTGCTACAGTGTGGCAGTACAGGGGGAACGATCGGCTACAGCAGTGAAAAGTGTGGTACCGATTGGTGTGCTCTCGGCGTTCTTGTACATGTAGCATAGATGACCTCTACAGTGGCCCTCCCACCTTCCCACCTGCATTAGGTGTTCTTTTTTTTGTAATTTATGTTTATGTATTTATTTACTGTTTGAACTTATTTATTCTACGTATTTATTTTTTTGGCTGCACTGGGTCTCTCATTGCTGTGCACGGGCTTTCTCTAGTTGGCGGCTAGCGGGGGCTACTCTCGGTTGCGGTGTGCGGGCTTCTCATCGCGGTGGCTTCTCTTGTTGCGGAGCATGGGCTGTAGGCACGTGGGCTTCGGTAGTTGAGGCTCACGGGCTCTAGAATGCAGGCTCCGTCGTTGTGGCACATGCGCTTAGTTGCTGCACGGCATGTGGGATCTTCGCAGACCAGGGCTCGAACCCGTGTCCCCCGCATTGCATTGGCAGGCGGATTCTTAACCACGGCGCCACCAGGGAAGCCCTAGGTGTTCTCATATAGAGTCTAAAAACAGAGGGCACTGAGCGAAGGTAGTGGTTATTAAAGGCTCAGGATCTAAATTCTACCTGCCTCTACACCCCTTCCCAGCTGTCGATTTGACCCCATTTTTGAATGCCGACCTCATTCTTCAACTTTCTCTGGCGTTTGTTATACTCACCTTGAAAACTTGTTTCTGTGATGCGTTGAGCAGACACAGGGTGGCAGACTGCAGAGGTGGAAGCTGGTGGTCGGATATTTGTGGGCTGAATCTCCTTCAGTCCCATTCCCATTTCTGGTTGCCCAGAGGCCCGACTTCCTGTGTATGACGCCGAGCCGTAGGATTGCGGGCAGGAGCCAAGTTCTCCATACAGTAAAGACCCCAGTGTGCCTTGGTTATAGTAATATACCTGGCTTCCGTCCTGGCAGGGAAGTGACAGGCGGCTCTGCCCCTGATTTGGAATCTGAGATGGTGTTCCCTGAGCAAGGCTGGCAGAAAGCGATGGATGTAGAGGGACCATGTTCTTGGCGTCTGAAGTTTTATCATACTGGGCTGCCAGAAACATGGAGGAGGCAGCTGTGTGGCGGTCAGTGAGTGCCAGAGTAAAGTCTCCGAGTGAAGAAGAATTCTTTTCAGTGCTTGCTGTGATGTCCCACTCAAGAACACCTGGATAGGAAGCAGCTGAAGTGGAGATCTGGCTGTGGTCAGTAACTCCAGATAACATAGTCGTGCTAGAATGTTGGTAAAGGTAGGCACTACCCATGAGTGTCTGGAAAGGGGTACCGGTAGCCGATGCCGAACTGACGGCAGGGGCAGAGACTCTGGAGAAGTTGCAGACACTTCGTGTTAGGGAAGTTGCATTGCTCACCACAGGAGGAGAATGCTGCAGAGAATTTAGAGTTCCAAGTAGAGATGGATGTTGGAAATTTTCTGTAAGAACAAGAGGGTCATGAAAAACTCAGGGAGGTTGAGAAATTCTCACTACGTTTGAGGAACGGCATCATCTGAAGGTTCTTGCTATCAGGACACCTCTACTATCACTACTTCCTGAGAAACCCAAAATCAGACAGTTAATGATGGCTGTAAGGACTGAGCAGTTTTCCACTCTTCTCTATTAACTGCCTGTGCTCCCATCTTGGGCACAGACGGGCAGAAGAGCCAAGTGGTGTGGTTCAGAGATTGTTCTCTAGGCTGGAAGCAACCTTCTCCCTGCCCTGTCTTTCCCTTCAGCCTGCACTCGTATTGACTTCTATGCTATTTCCTAGACTGGAAGCATTTTAGAACTAGGAGGCCCTTAGAGAACTTCGATGTTCTCAGTCTCATTTCGTGAGTAAGGAAACTGAGGCTCAGAGAGGTCGGGTTGACTTGTTCAAGTTCTCTCATTATGTTAGTATCATTACCAGGTTTCAGAACCTAAGTATCCTGACTTCCTTGCCAGGACTCCACTCTGAGCATGATACTGCCAGAAAGCAGGAGAAATAGAACTTATAATATAGGCATTTTTTTTGTCCATTAGAAAACAGTACGGCTGTTACCATTGTCGTCTTCAGTGTCTCCCTTTGCTTGTGCAGTTCCCACGCTATTACCTAGAGGTGACGTACAGCTCAGTCCAACTGGTGAATTGAAAGAGTCATTTTTGCCCTCTTCAAGCCTGGTTTCTCATCCTACCTCAAAATGATTACCCGAAAGTGGATTTCTTAAGTGCTTTTGGAAAGGGAAGAGTTATCTGATTACTTCAGATTCCTCACCTGTAAAGTGGTTATAACACCACCACCAATAATAATAGCAGTAATAATTAATAGATGAATAAGCTGATCTATTGCGTATGATTTATATGGAGGAAGATACAATAAGTTCTAGAAAGACAAAGAAAAATCATGACAAGCATATTACGTTAACGAAAAAGAAATCCATAGATATTAATGAAAACTGGGGTATGTGGCAAGTATCGAAGCCTAATGAATTTACTAACAAATGGCATTCTGTACCATCCATGCAATATTATGAAAGTGAATTTTGCCCACTCTATTTTAGTGAATACTATTAACCAGAAGACACGATGGAGGTGATAGAGGTGAATGAATTCCTAGCCAATGCATACAGACAGAGAAGGTATGTCAGTAAAAAATGCATAACAAGCAACAGAATGCAATAAATGTGCATGTATAGGTAGCCACAACACATATAGACAAGTATTTCAATGAAAACCGGTACGAAGCAGACAGCAAAATAATAAGTGTAAAAGAGTTTCATTATTGTGCTCCTTCATATTTTTACCCAGCAAGTAAGAGGTATTAAGCCTAGGAGAAATATATATTTCAATGAATATAGCTTATATAATAAGCAGAAAGGAAGCTTAAAATGTATCAGGAAGGTTTTTGGATTTATCCTAGAACTTAGATTAGAATCATCTTCAGCATCCAAGAAGATGGCATCCCAAAACCTCAAAAAACCATCATGCCTAGAATCCAATTAAAAAAGATTTTCAAATGTAAGAAAATCCACAGGACTCCACAATATGGTTTTCGATAAATGTGGATGTTTGTTTGTTTTGTTTCTTTGGCCGCGCCGCGTGGCCCTGGCCGTGAAAGCACCGAGTCCTAAGCACTGGACCGCCAGGGAATTCCCTAAGTGGGGGGAATTAGAGATGTGGGGCTTGACTTTTTCTTCTTCTTCTTCTTCTTCTTCGGTAGCTAAGATCTACAAGCGAACGATGGCTGTTGATCAATGTGCTCTCTGTGTTAGGAAGGAAATAACTGTAAAAATGAAAAGCAGCCTTGCCTTAGAACCTACATATCACACCAAGGAAAATAGTCCTTCTGATTCAATTTAGAAGATATCACTTAAAATGTTGAATTGGTGAAATGTCTACCTAGTTTAAAAATTAGAAAGAATAAAACACTGAAAAGCAGCCCCCTAGATAACCACTGTGGTTGCTTGTTTATAGGAGGCATCATTTCTAAAACGTATTTCTAAAATGTTTATATTCAAAACTGTCAAGTGGCCAACTGTATTCAGAGAGGCAATAAAAGAAAGAAAACGGAGTATGACTTTTCTGATAAGCTGCCTTTCCTGGTGATCCCCTGTTCTGGCCTTACTTTCCTTCTTAGTCTGTTAATGTAAGGGTTTGCTACCATCAACTTGGTTTTGCCCTGCTCTGAGCAGGTTTCCCTCTGTGCTGTTTCTGCTTTAATTGAAAATCTTTGGTTCCCATCAGCATTCCATTGCAAACTCCGTTTTTCTTGAGAGCTCCTCTATGCTTTCCCTCTTCATTCTTACATTTTCTCCCATCTCTTGGTGCCTGTTGGCCTGTGCTAATGAAAACCATCCTAAACTTCCTTACGCTCGACTCTGTGCCTCCCTGTAGAGCCCAGTACTCTCCATCCTCTCTCCCTATTCTCTCTTTTCAACTAGTCGAAATCCTAGTGGAGGGAGACCATTAGAGATGAAACATCTTGGTATATATTGCTAGTTTTCTATGTCCCCTGGCTTTTCTATGTTTCTGTTGAAACACTCTTGAGAAGTGTCTGATTTCGTTTTCTACATGGGTACCCTTTAAGGCTCAATACTGGAAAAGAAGGGGATCAGAGTGATCAACCCAACGTGGTATCCTAACGTAACAGTTAAGGAAAGCAACAGGCTTTGTGAGACAGCCAGTGATTTGTCCAAAGTCACACAGATAGTAAACGTCAAAGTCAAAACTGAAATTAGGTCTCCAGACGTGTAGTTCAATACTTTCCCTCATTATTCCATGCTATTTTGAATCTCCTACTCAATTTAGGGGCAAAAGAAATCGAACGCAAAACTTTCCAAAGTTTCTTTTCTTACCTGACATGGTCAGAGAAGAGGAAGCATCCACTGCAGGTACCAGGGATGAGGAGACAACACTAGAGGATGTCCGAGTGGCTGCAGCTGAACGGCGCACGTGTCCAGTACAGAGGTCACTGGTTACTGGTCCAAACAGCTCCACGGAAACCCCAAGACTCTACCAAGTGGTAGTAGGTTTGGTAGGAGAGTGATGTCACAAAGCAGGCAGTTGAAAGGTATGAGAGAGCCAATAGGGAGGTCCGATCCCCAACAGGAAGGCGGGCTTGGGTGAAGAGAGTGTAGGAGAGCTAAAACAACACCTGAGTTTCTGAGCTCTGGGGAGGAAATCCTAGAAGACAGATTTACCTCCCCCAGGCTCTTCCATTAGGGAAATCATTGCCACATTTCTTACAGACGTTCATTAATACACTGAACTAAGAGTTACTTATATTCTACAGAGTATTCTATTTTATGTATCATATACTTAGAGCTATATAGATCTTCTTTAATTAATAATCCTTAGGAAGGAAAGAGCCATCTAGTTTGAACTATTACAGTTGTTCTGAAATCATATGTGTCTAATGAGTGAACTGATAGCAGCTTTTAAGGAGCCAAAGTAGGGATTAAGAAGCTCTTTTTGTAACTTGGTTCAAGAGTAGGGTGAAGTTTGTTGAGTGTACCTTGTGGAGAATGTTGTGGTCCAAGGCTCTTCTCTTTTAGTTTCTTCTCCTTGACTCCTACCTTCCTTGGGCTGGGCTAGGCTGGGGGCCAGGTTGGACTTGCGACTTAACATTTCTCTTCCGCTTTCTCTTTTTTTTTTTTCTTCCATTATGGGCATTGCTTCGAGGACAAGCCTTGATCTTGCATTGGACGTTACTTCCTGTCACCTTCCAGCAGCAGGAGTCTTCTTTTCAGTGCTTGATGCTTCACGAAATAGACTCTGCCCGTTGGCAGCAAATACCAGAGAGCTAGGAGACAGAGCTGGTTGCAGACCTTTCCTCTTCCAGCCTTTGGTTGCAATTGTTTGGCCCATAATTTGCTAGCTCTAGTTCCTTGGGCCACACAGGTATCCTGCCATCTCCAGCTCTTGTTATATGTGAGAGACATTCTGAACACTGTCCCTTTTTCTTTGCACAGAAGTATATACAGTGTGGCAGTTACTGTAATCTCCTCCGCCTTGCAAACAGCCACTCTAGAATCTTGGACCTCTAGGACTCTCTGTCTTGCATGCTTGGGGGCAAGGCCAAGCAAAATGAAGAGGAGAATAATTAGAGAAAGAGGAGGACGTTGGGGGAGAATTGGGAGCAGGTAAGGTGAAAGGGCACAGGAGAAAAGAGATGCATGTAGACTTTTTGGTTTCTGTGGGAAACAGGTTGACACACTTGGGCCTCATTTGGTATTAACAGAACAGAGAGTTAAAGATCTAAGTAGCTAGATAGTGTGCAGCAACTGCCATGAAGTCTGTACACTGAAGAGAAGAGTCTCACATCTAGTTTTCATTTTGTTTTATGTCATAGTACCTTATTTATAGCATTCACTGGTGTGTTTGTAGAATACAGATGTTTTCAAATGCTCTGGTTTTGTCTACATGGTTATCTCCTTGTCCTGTTTGTAAGGAATCCAACATTGTAAGACATATTGCATGTTTTTCTCTTGACGATTGTTGACCTTGAAGCGTCATGAACTAACTTGAGCTGTTGGATTCTGTGGAGAAACGTTCAAAAGGGTCTGTGAAAAAGGCACTGTGGTGAGTCGCATTATGCACCCGAGCGTAAGGAGCAAGATATCTGCCACCAGCCCAGCTTGGCCTGGATTGCCTCTGTTTTAGTTCCCCTGGTTAGTGCTTTTCTCCCTAACCACTCTTGTGACTGTGATAATGTGAGTAAGGGCGGAGTTGCTAATGATCTATGTGTGAGGTAAGCTGGTTTGAGGGAGGAAATCTATGGACCTAGTCATTTTCCTTGGTGGTAAGCTTTCAGGGGTGCAGAGATGGATCTTCCTGGGGCCTTTTCTGGTCCCAGGAAGATATCGCATAGATGGGACCTCCCAAGACACACATTGAATCTTTAGGCCTGTTTTTCCTATTATGAGGTACGAACGAGTTTCTTCACTGATGGGGATGATGCTTATCTGAGAAGAAATTGTGAAAGGTGGTGTAGTGTAGAGGTGTGGCTTAAGCTTTTAAGTTTTCCTCCAGGTTTTTCCCCTAAGCTTCCTACTTCGGACGGCCTACTTACATGATACTAGTAGGTGATGTCCGGCTAACAACTTCCTAAATATACCTGCAAGCCAGATCAGTGTCTCTTTTCTCTGTATTCCCATGGAAATCAAGAGTCCCGCCGAATTTTCCATCGAAACAGTTGATTTGTGTTGTCTCTAGGAATTCTAAAGGGCGTACCGTTGCTTCCTAACCGGTGTCATTTGGGAGATCCGCCTCTGTACGTTCAAATGATTAATTTTGAGACTTTGCTCATGTGTGCAGTAAACCCTTGAATTCCCTAAGACCTTCCTTTCCTCCATCTCCTACCCCATTAAGCCCGCTTCAGTTCATCTCCTGAATTTCTTTGGAATCTGTCAGCCAGCTCTTCCTCAACTTCCTAATACTGAACTTGCCTGTCTGTTGCGATTAGGTCCTAACTGGTGTCCATATATCTTGTTTCCTTCCAATCCACTCTTCACACAAGAAACCTTCAAAGCAAGTTGGAACGTTGCTCATAAACATCGCTCACAAGCATTGTTTTGAGAATAGAAAACACACTGTTGGCCTTTAAGACTCTGCGTGGTCTAGAATCCTCTCTGCTTCTCTAGCCCCATCTTGTGCCACTTTTGCCCTCACTTTCTATGCTTCAGATACACTGAATTAACCTTAGTTCTCACTCATCTGACAGAAGTCAGTTCAGATACTATTTTTCACTGTGATTCCTAGCATTAAGGAATTTGATTATCAGGTTTTGTATGAGGACTATTTCATCAGGGGTACAGAAGTTCTGGCCATCTCTGGTTTTGGATATCCCTTATTTGTTGAGACCTTTGCGTTGTTTGGTTGCCTTTTGTCTGTTTTCCAGATGGGAAAACAGGAACAAGGGAAGTATAGGTTATTACTAGGTGGGGTTGAACAAGTGGAGCAGCAAACTGCAAAGCAGAAAGAAGAGGGACGTACTATAGAGGGATATGACTTCCATTCTCAAGGCGCCTGCATCCTGTGCAGGGAGACAGCCTAACATAAAATGTGCCTAACAACAAATATATTGACTTCTTACTAAAAATCTCCAGTTCATAGAACCGAGGGGTTTGTACCTTCTCCTTTAAAAGTGATAGTCCTGGGACTTCCCCGGTGGTCCCGTGGTGAAGACTCTGCGCTTCCAATGCAGCAGGCGTGGGTTCAATCCCTGGTTGGGGAGCTAAGATCCCACATGCTGCGCAGCCAAAGAAATTTTTGTCGAACGTTATACTCCTGTATTGTTGGCTTTAGTGGTTTAGATTTTGTTGTACTGTTAAGAAGATTTCAGTTTATTTACCGGGAACAAACAACACATAATGTAAAAATAGTTTCCCAGAAACGATTTCCATCATTCTCTTCTTCCCTTTCTCCCGCAGACTGGTGTTTCACCTTGACAAGTTCTCTGTCATTCCATAGGAAAGCTGTCTGGCTTGGAGGTTGCAATCCCAGGGAATTTTTCATCAGCGGGGAAGTCTCCATCACTACAGAGGAATCAAGGGAGAAGTCAGTCCCTGGTAAGTGAGATGCTCCCCCTAAACACCAACACAGCAGTCGTGTACCTTTCAAGGGGTTCAGGGGCAAGATGGGCAAGGCATTTCTACTAACTCTTCTTAAGGATCACGGACAGTGCCCTATGCTACGAGGTAAGCGGTGACTGCTGTAGTTCTTACTGGTGATCCTTTCCTGTCACTGATTCTCGGCCTTCTTTGTATTTCATAGGACTGTTGTCAGTCCAATACAAAATGAGTCTTATTTTTAAAAACCTGAAATGTTTTACAGAGCCTAGCATTCTCATATAGGGTCCTTTCCATTCTCCCCACTTTCCCGAGAGGCCAAGAACACTTCACACCATGAACTAGGAGAGGGGGTAGAGCCCTTTCTGATGAAATACATCAACAAAGACAGAGCCTTAGCCTGCTTGCTCTCTGGACAGGATCTCGGACCACAAGGTCTTCAATCCTGGTATAAATGAAGGAAGTGAGGACAGTTCAACTGGCACTCTGATAACAAGAGTTCGGAAACACCTTCCAAAGAGACTATAGCAGTAGATGAGGGAAGGGAGTGCTACAGTGTGGCAGTACAGGGGGAATGATCGGCTACAGCAGTGAAAAGTGTGGTACCGATTGGTGTGCTCTCGGGGTTCTTGTACATGTAGCATAGATGACCTCTACAGTGGCCCTCCCACCTTCCCACCTGCATTAGGTGTTCTTTTTTTTTGTAATTTATGTTTATGTATTTATTTACTGTTTGAACTTATTTATTCTACGTATTTATTTTTTTGGCTGCACTGGGTCTCTCATTGCTGTGCACGGGCTTTCTCTAGTTGGCGGCTAGCGGGGGCTACTCTCGGTTGCGGTGTGCGGGCATCTCATCGCGGTGGCTTCTCTTGTTGCGGAGCATGGGCTGTAGGCACGTGGGCTTCGGTAGTTGAGGCTCACGGGCTCTAGAATGCAGGCTCCGTCGTTGTGGCACATGCGCTTAGTTGCTGCACGGCATGTGGGATCTTCGCAGACCAGGGCTCGAACCCGTGTCCCCTGCATTGGCAGGCGCCACCAGGGAAGCCCTAGGTGTTCTCATATAGAGTCTAAAAACAGAGAGCACTGAGAGAAGGTAGTGGTTATTAAAGGCTCAGGATCTAAATTCTACCTGTCTCTACACCCCTTCCCAGCTGTCGATTTGACCCCATTTTTGAATGCTGACCTCATTGTTCAACTTTTCTCTGCCGTCTGTATACTCACCTTGAAAACTTGTTTCTGTGATGCGTTGAGCAGACACAGGGTGGCAGACTGCAGAGGTGGAAGCTGGTGGTCGGATATTTGTGGGCTGAATCTCCTTCAGTCCCATTCCCATTTCTGGTTGCCCAGAGGCCCTACTTCCTGTGTGTGACGCCGAGCCGTAGGATTGCGGGCAGGAGCCAAGTTCTCCATACAGTAAAGACCCCAGTGTGCCTTGGTTACAGTAATATACCTGGCTTCCTTCCTGGCAGGGAAGTGACAGGCGGCTATGCCCCTGCTTTGTTCGTGGGCCTCCTGATCCAGCAGTTCCCTTGGCTCTGCCCCTGTCGTCAGCTGCCCCTAGGATAACTCTGAGCCCTAGCCACTTCTCTGGTAGATTTCCCTATTCCCCCACTACAGTCACACCTGAATAAGGCAACTCAGACCTTTCAGAGATGTGTCCTGAACCTCTTGTTTTCTGAAATACCTATCTGGTGGTTGTGAGACTTAAGGCCAGCGTCCCCGAGAGACTTTTTCTATTTCTCCTAGTAAACCTAGACTCATCTTCTGTCACCTTCAACTCTACTCCAATTGTGTTCTTTCAACCCAGACCTCTGACCCTGCTTTTTACTTCTGCCATTTCATCCTCGCTCCTGCTTCCTTTCCTAAATCCATACGTCTCTTTTGGCCTTCCTAGCCCTGGGCCAAGTTCCTTCCTCTTTGCTCAGTTTTTACCCCTTTCCTTCATTCTCCCATCCAACTTTCAGTCCTTCCTTTCTCACGCCCCAGTTAGCAGCATCTGAAAATTCGAAAGGTTTGTTACTCGTCTATTAATTGTATTCCATTTACTTATTCAGTTCTATACCTGTCTTACCTGTGTATGGAAGAACAGCTGGTAGCCAAGGTGGCACCAAGAATCCTAGCAGCTCTCACTTGACGTATCCGTAGTAGTCGGCAATTTCCATTTCGTTTTCCCTCTCGGTGAAAAATTGCAGCTTGCCCGAAGAGGTGTATCTGGCAGCATTCTCCCGTTGTTGTTGAGCCCGCCTCTTCATGGCCTCTCGCTCTGGCCTCTGCTCTTGTTCGATGGGCTTTGACATGACTGGCTCAGGCACGTTGGGTTCCCTCCATGGAACTCGTTGCTTGCTGAAGTCTTGGAGTAGAAATTGGGTTTGGAGCTTGGGTGGGGACTGGCGCTTATTCACAGCAGGGGGAACAGGCTCCCGCTGGAGAGGAGCGCCAGATGAAGTTTTGGAGGGTGCAGGCCTAGGAGCAGCAGACTGAGGGACACGAGGCTGGGTATGGTTGGTCCAAGCCGGTTGGGTTGGGTTGGTCACAGTTGGCTGAGCTGGTTTGGCGGGGCCTGGCAAAGAGGCAGGAGCTGGCTGGGATGAATTGGCTGCAGCAGGTTGAGCTGAGTCAGTAGAACCAGGCTGGGCACGGTAAGCCCCAGCAGGCCGATGTGAGGCCAGAGACTGTGGCCTCCGAGGAGCGGGTCGAGCTTGAGGCTTGTCCCAGGCAGAAAAAGGCAGAGGTATCAACTTGACCTTCCCAGGAGGAGGCCGCTCATACTGGGCTGGAGACGGACACTCTGTTTCAGCACTGCTGTCTGGTTTCTGGGCTTGGACTTGCGTTTTCTCAGGACCCTTCCCCTCACGTGGGGTATGCCGCCATGGCTGGATAGCTGGGGGTGGCTGGGGGTCTTTGGGGTTGCTTGACTTTCCCAAGAGCCGACAGGAAGAGAGCCCAGTTTTCGTCTCATTCTTCTTCCCCAGCGCATGAAGAACCTTCACAGACTCCAGCATGCGCACGCCAAGGGAGGTTCGAGGCTTTTGAAAGCTCTGTTGGAGAAGCTCAGTTTGGTGTTCCTTTCGCTTCGTGTGGGGGATTGCTGGCTTCTCTTCTGCCTTGACTTTGTTCCCTGACTGCTTGTTCTCCTCAGCCTTGTTTCTCCCTCTGGTCCTTTTGGTCTTTTCCTGCCCGTGGCTCTTAGTTTTGCTGATCTTTCTGGATGCAGCTTTCTGAGGTTTGCCTTGAGAGTGCTTGGCCGTGTTCACAGGAGCCCTGTCACTGACTGCAGCGTGGCATGTAACCACTTCTCCCCCTAACGGGCACTCTGGATTCTTTGGCTGGATTTTGGCCTTGGGAGCGCCACTGATAGGCTCAGAGGCTTTCTGTTTGTTCTTCCTGGGTTGATCAGAGGGAACCTTTATGACACTTGGCTTTTCCTGCACCTGATTCACCTTAATGGCTCTGGTGTCTTTAGCTTTGATCACGTTGGGACCTTGGGATTGATCAAGATCTTTCAAAGGATTAAAGAGCTGGGGAAGGTGAATATCCTCCGCCAGTGTAGTAATGTCTGCAAGACCACTGCTAGGTTCAATCCCATTTTCAAGTGTCCCTAGGTCCTGACGACTCCGGCTGTTCTCTCCCAGATCAGCATTTTCAGAACCAGGCTGCTCCTCTTGGCTGAGGGGATCGGTGCAGGCCAGCGGCTGGTGAATATCAGGGATTCCTAAAGGGAGTAGTGGAGGATCTTGGTTCTCTGTTGGGATCTGGTAGGCATCCAGAGGCTTTGAAAGCTTGGTTTTGATATCATCCACGTGCTTACTCTCTATTTGTCCCTGGCTTGGAGCTGGAGGCAGGGCCAGGAGACGCCTGGCACTCTGGACTGGAGCTGTCACTGAAATGTCCCCAAGTTCAGATGGTGGGTTACTCTCAAGTATGTGGCTGTTTCTGCTACTGCAGGACTTGGGGAGTTCTTGACTTTGTGTCACACAAAACGTCTGGCTTGGAGGTTGCAATCCCAGGGAATTTTTCATCACCAGGGGGGAGGTCTCCATCCCTACAAAGGGATCAAGGGAGAAGTCAGTCCCTGGTAAGTGAGATGCTCCCCCTAAACACCAACACAGCAGTCGTGTACCTTTCAAGGGGTTCAGGGGCAAGATGGGCAAGGCATTTCTACTAACTCTTCTTAAGGATCATGGACAGTGCCCTATGCTACGAGGTAAGCGGTGACTGTTGTAATTCTTACTGGTGAGCCTTTCCTGTCGCTGATTCTCGGCTCGCTTTGTATTTCATAGGACTGTTATAAGTCCAATACAAAATGAGTCTTATTTTTAAAAACCTGAAATGTTTTACAAAGCCTAGCATTCTCATATAGGGTCCTTTCCATTCTCCCCACTTTCCCGAGAGGCCAAGAACACGTCACACCATGAACTAGGAGAGGGGGTAGAGCCCTTGCTGATGAAATACATCAACAAAGACAGAGTCTTAGCCTGCTTGCTCTCTGGACAGGATCTCGGACCACAAGGTCTTCAATCCTGGTATAAATGAAGGAAGTGAGGACAGTTCAACTGGCACTCACATAACAAGAGTTCTGAAACACCTTCCGAAGAGACTATAGCAGTAGATGAGGGAAGGGAGTGCTACAGTGTGGCAGTACAGGGGGAACGATCGGCTACAGCAGTGAAAAGTGTGGTACCGATTGGTGTGCTCTCGGCGTTCTTGTACATGTAGCATAGATGACCTCTACAGTGGCCCTCCCACCTTCCCACCTGCATTAGGTGTTCTTTTTTTTGTAATTTATGTTTATGTATTTATTTACTGTTTGAACTTATTTATTCTACGTATTTATTTTTTTGGCTGCACTGGGTCTCTCATTGCTGTGCACGGGCTTTCTCTAGTTGGCGGCTAGCGGGGGCTACTCTCGGTTGCGGTGTGCGGGCTTCTCATCGCGGTGGCTTCTCTTGTTGCGGAGCATGGGCTGTAGGCACGTGGGCTTCGGTAGTTGAGGCTCACGGGCTCTAGAATGCAGGCTCCGTCGTTGTGGCACATGCGCTTAGTTGCTGCACGGCATGTGGGATCTTCGCAGACCAGGGCTCGAACCCGTGTCCCCCGCATTGCATTGGCAGGCGGATTCTTAACCACGGCGCCACCAGGGAAGCCCTAGGTGTTCTCATATAGAGTCTAAAAACAGAGGGCACTGAGCGAAGGTAGTGGTTATTAAAGGCTCAGGATCTAAATTCTACCTGCCTCTACACCCCTTCCCAGCTGTCGATTTGACCCCATTTTTGAATGCCGACCTCATTCTTCAACTTTCTCTGGCGTTTGTTATACTCACCTTGAAAACTTGTTTCTGTGATGCGTTGAGCAGACACAGGGTGGCAGACTGCAGAGGTGGAAGCTGGTGGTCGGATATTTGTGGGCTGAATCTCCTTCAGTCCCATTCCCATTTCTGGTTGCCCAGAGGCCCGACTTCCTGTGTATGACGCCGAGCCGTAGGATTGCGGGCAGGAGCCAAGTTCTCCATACAGTAAAGACCCCAGTGTGCCTTGGTTATAGTAATATACCTGGCTTCCGTCCTGGCAGGGAAGTGACAGGCGGCTCTGCCCCTGATTTGGAATCTGAGATGGTGTTCCCTGAGCAAGGCTGGCAGAAAGCGATGGATGTAGAGGGACCATGTTCTTGGCGTCTGAAGTTTTATCATACTGGGCTGCCAGAAACATGGAGGAGGCAGCTGTGTGGCGGTCAGTGAGTGCCAGAGTAAAGTCTCCGAGTGAAGAAGAATTCTTTTCAGTGCTTGCTGTGATGTCCCACTCAAGAACACCTGGATAGGAAGCAGCTGAAGTGGAGATCTGGCTGTGGTCAGTAACTCCAGATAACATAGTCGTGCTAGAATGTTGGTAAAGGTAGGCACTACCCATGAGTGTCTGGAAAGGGGTACCGGTAGCCGATGCCGAACTGACGGCAGGGGCAGAGACTCTGGAGAAGTTGCAGACACTTCGTGTTAGGGAAGTTGCATTGCTCACCACAGGAGGAGAATGCTGCAGAGAATTTAGAGTTCCAAGTAGAGATGGATGTTGGAAATTTTCTGTAAGAACAAGAGGGTCATGAAAAACTCAGGGAGGTTGAGAAATTCTCACTACGTTTGAGGAACGGCATCATCTGAAGGTTCTTGCTATCAGGACACCTCTACTATCACTACTTCCTGAGAAACCCAAAATCAGACAGTTAATGATGGCTGTAAGGACTGAGCAGTTTTCCACTCTTCTCTATTAACTGCCTGTGCTCCCATCTTGGGCACAGACGGGCAGAAGAGCCAAGTGGTGTGGTTCAGAGATTGTTCTCTAGGCTGGAAGCAACCTTCTCCCTGCCCTGTCTTTCCCTTCAGCCTGCACTCGTATTGACTTCTATGCTATTTCCTAGACTGGAAGCATTTTAGAACTAGGAGGCCCTTAGAGAACTTCGATGTTCTCAGTCTCATTTCGTGAGTAAGGAAACTGAGGCTCAGAGAGGTCGGGTTGACTTGTTCAAGTTCTCTCATTATGTTAGTATCATTACCAGGTTTCAGAACCTAAGTATCCTGACTTCCTTGCCAGGACTCCACTCTGAGCATGATACTGCCAGAAAGCAGGAGAAATAGAACTTATAATATAGGCATTTTTTTTGTCCATTAGAAAACAGTACGGCTGTTACCATTGTCGTCTTCAGTGTCTCCCTTTGCTTGTGCAGTTCCCACGCTATTACCTAGAGGTGACGTACAGCTCAGTCCAACTGGTGAATTGAAAGAGTCATTTTTGCCCTCTTCAAGCCTGGTTTCTCATCCTACCTCAAAATGATTACCCGAAAGTGGATTTCTTAAGTGCTTTTGGAAAGGGAAGAGTTATCTGATTACTTCAGATTCCTCACCTGTAAAGTGGTTATAACACCACCACCAATAATAATAGCAGTAATAATTAATAGATGAATAAGCTGATCTATTGCGTATGATTTATATGGAGGAAGATACAATAAGTTCTAGAAAGACAAAGAAAAATCATGACAAGCATATTACGTTAACGAAAAAGAAATCCATAGATATTAATGAAAACTGGGGTATGTGGCAAGTATCGAAGCCTAATGAATTTACTAACAAATGGCATTCTGTACCATCCATGCAATATTATGAAAGTGAATTTTGCCCACTCTATTTTAGTGAATACTATTAACCAGAAGACACGATGGAGGTGATAGAGGTGAATGAATTCCTAGCCAATGCATACAGACAGAGAAGGTATGTCAGTAAAAAATGCATAACAAGCAACAGAATGCAATAAATGTGCATGTATAGGTAGCCACAACACATATAGACAAGTATTTCAATGAAAACCGGTACGAAGCAGACAGCAAAATAATAAGTGTAAAAGAGTTTCATTATTGTGCTCCTTCATATTTTTACCCAGCAAGTAAGAGGTATTAAGCCTAGGAGAAATATATATTTCAATGAATATAGCTTATATAATAAGCAGAAAGGAAGCTTAAAATGTATCAGGAAGGTTTTTGGATTTATCCTAGAACTTAGATTAGAATCATCTTCAGCATCCAAGAAGATGGCATCCCAAAACCTCAAAAAACCATCATGCCTAGAATCCAATTAAAAAAGATTTTCAAATGTAAGAAAATCCACAGGACTCCACAATATGGTTTTCGATAAATGTGGATGTTTGTTTGTTTTGTTTCTTTGGCCGCGCCGCGTGGCCCTGGCCGTGAAAGCACCGAGTCCTAAGCACTGGACCGCCAGGGAATTCCCTAAGTGGGGGGAATTAGAGATGTGGGGCTTGACTTTTTCTTCTTCTTCTTCTTCTTCTTCGGTAGCTAAGATCTACAAGCGAACGATGGCTGTTGATCAATGTGCTCTCTGTGTTAGGAAGGAAATAACTGTAAAAATGAAAAGCAGCCTTGCCTTAGAACCTACATATCACACCAAGGAAAATAGTCCTTCTGATTCAATTTAGAAGATATCACTTAAAATGTTGAATTGGTGAAATGTCTACCTAGTTTAAAAATTAGAAAGAATAAAACACTGAAAAGCAGCCCCCTAGATAACCACTGTGGTTGCTTGTTTATAGGAGGCATCATTTCTAAAACGTATTTCTAAAATGTTTATATTCAAAACTGTCAAGTGGCCAACTGTATTCAGAGAGGCAATAAAAGAAAGAAAACGGAGTATGACTTTTCTGATAAGCTGCCTTTCCTGGTGATCCCCTGTTCTGGCCTTACTTTCCTTCTTAGTCTGTTAATGTAAGGGTTTGCTACCATCAACTTGGTTTTGCCCTGCTCTGAGCAGGTTTCCCTCTGTGCTGTTTCTGCTTTAATTGAAAATCTTTGGTTCCCATCAGCATTCCATTGCAAACTCCGTTTTTCTTGAGAGCTCCTCTATGCTTTCCCTCTTCATTCTTACATTTTCTCCCATCTCTTGGTGCCTGTTGGCCTGTGCTAATGAAAACCATCCTAAACTTCCTTACGCTCGACTCTGTGCCTCCCTGTAGAGCCCAGTACTCTCCATCCTCTCTCCCTATTCTCTCTTTTCAACTAGTCGAAATCCTAGTGGAGGGAGACCATTAGAGATGAAACATCTTGGTATATATTGCTAGTTTTCTATGTCCCCTGGCTTTTCTATGTTTCTGTTGAAACACTCTTGAGAAGTGTCTGATTTCGTTTTCTACATGGGTACCCTTTAAGGCTCAATACTGGAAAAGAAGGGGATCAGAGTGATCAACCCAACGTGGTATCCTAACGTAACAGTTAAGGAAAGCAACAGGCTTTGTGAGACAGCCAGTGATTTGTCCAAAGTCACACAGATAGTAAACGTCAAAGTCAAAACTGAAATTAGGTCTCCAGACGTGTAGTTCAATACTTTCCCTCATTATTCCATGCTATTTTGAATCTCCTACTCAATTTAGGGGCAAAAGAAATCGAACGCAAAACTTTCCAACGTTTCTTTTCTTACCTGACATGGTCAGAGAAGAGGAAGCATCCACTGCAGGTACCAGGGATGAGGAGACAACACTAGAGGATGTCCGAGTGGCTGCAGCTGAACGGCGCACGTGTCCAGTACAGAGGTCACTGGTTACTGGTCCAAACAGCTCCACGGAAACCCCAAGACTCTACCAAGTGGTAGTAGGTTTGGTAGGAGAGTGATGTCACAAAGCAGGCAGTTGAAAGGTATGAGAGAGCCAATAGGGAGGTCCGATCCCCAACAGGAAGGCGGGCTTGGGTGAAGAGAGTGTAGGAGAGCTAAAACAACACCTGAGTTTCTGAGCTCTGGGGAGGAAATCCTAGAAGACAGATTTACCTCCCCCAGGCTCTTCCATTAGGGAAATCATTGCAACATTTCTTACAGACGTTCATTAATACACTGAACTAAGAGTTACTTATATTCTACAGAGTATTCTATTTTATGTATCATATACTTAGAGCTATATAGATCTTCTTTAATTAATAATCCTTAGGAAGGAAAGAGCCATCTAGTTTGAACTATTACAGTTGTTCTGAAATCATATGTGTCTAATGAGTGAACTGATAGCAGCTTTTAAGGAGCCAGCCAAAGTAGGGATTAAGAAGCTCTCTTTGTAACTTGGTTCAAGAGTAGGGTGAAGTTTGTTGAGTGTACCTTGTGGAGAATGTTGTGGTCCAAGGCTCTTCTCTTTTAGTTTCTTCTCCTTGACTCCTACCTTCCTTGGGCTGGGCTAGGCTGGGGGCCAGGTTGGACTTGCGACTTAACATTTCTCTTCCGCTTTCTCCTTTTTTTTTTTTCTTCCATTATGGGCATTGCTTCGAGGACAAGCCTTGATCTTGCATTGGACGTTACTTCCTGTCAACTTCCAGCAGCAGGAGTCTTCTTTTCAGTGCTTGATGCTTCACGAAATAGACTCTGCCCGTTGGCAGCAAATACCAGAGAGCTAGGAGACAGAGCTGGTTGCAGACCTTTCCTCTTCCAGCCTTTGGTTGCAATTGTTTGGCCCATAATTTGCTAGCTCTAGTTCCTTGGGCCACACAGGTATCCTGCCATCTCCAGCTCTTGTTATATGTGAGAGACATTCTGAACACTGTCCCTTTTTCTTTGCACAGAAGTATATACAGTGTGGCAGTTACTGTAATCTCCTCCGCCTTGCAAACAGCCACTCTAGAATCTTGGACCTCTAGGACTCTCTGTCTTGCATGCTTGGGGGCAAGGCCAAGCAAAATGAAGAGGAGAATAATTAGAGAAAGAGGAGGACGTTGGTGGAGAATTGGGAGCAGGTAAGGTGAAAGGGCACAGGAGAAAAGAGATGCATGTAGACTTTTTGGTTTCTGTGGGAAACAGGTTGACACACTTGGGCCTCATTTGGTATTAACAGAACAGAGAGTTAAAGATCTAAGTAGCTAGATAGTGTGCAGCAACTGCCATGAAGTCTGTACACTGAAGAGAACAGTCTCACATCTAGTTTTCATTTTGTTTTTATGTCATAGTACCTTATTTATAGCATTCACTGGTGTGTTTGTAGAATACAGATGTTTTCAAATGCTCTGGTTTTGTCTACATGGTTATCTCCTTGTCCTGTTTGTAAGGAATCCAACATTGTAAGACATATTGCATGTTTTTCTCTTGACGATTGTTGACCTTGAAGCGTCATGAACTAACTTGAGCTGTTGGATTCTGTGGAGAAACGTTCAAAAGGGTCTGTGAAAAAGGCACTGTGGTGAGTCGCATTATGCACCCGAGCGTAAGGAGCAGATATCTGCCACCAGCCCAGCTTGGCCTGGATTGCCTCTGTTTTAGTTCCCCTGGTTAGTGCTTTTCTCCCTAACCACTCTTGTGACTGTGATAATGTGAGTAAGGGCGGAGTTGCTAATGATCTATGTGTGAGTAAGCTGGTTTGAGGGAGGAAATCTATGGACCTAGTCATTTTCCTTGGTGGTAAGCTTTCAGGGGTGCAGAGATGGATCTTCCTGGGGCCTTTTCTGGTCCCAGGAAGATATCGCATAGATGGGACCTCCCAAGACACACATTGAATCTTTAGGCCTGTTTTTCCTATTATGAGGTACGAACGAGTTTCTTCACTGATGGGGATGATGCTTATCTGAGAAGAAATTGTGAAAGGTGGTGTAGTGTAGAGGTGTGGCTTAAGCTTTTAAGTTTTCCTCCAGGTTTTTCCCCTAAGCTTCCTACTTCGGACGGCCTACTTACATGATACTAGTAGGTGATGTCCGGCTAACAACTTCCTAAATATACCTGCAAGCCAGATCAGTGTCTCTTTTCTCTGTATTCCCATGGAAATCAAGAGTCCCGCCGAATTTTCCATCGAAACAGTTGATTTGTGTTGTCTCTAGGAATTCTAAAGGGCGTACCGTTGCTTCCTAACCGGTGTCATTTGGGAGATCCGCCTCTGTACGTTCAAATGATTAATTTTGAGACTTTGCTCATGTGTGCAGTAAACCCTTGAATTCCCTAAGACCTTCCTTTCCTCCATCTCCTACCCCATTAAGCCCGCTTCAGTTCATCTCCTGAATTTCTTTGGAATCTGTCAGCCAGCTCTTCCTCAACTTCCTAATACTGAACTTGCCTGTCTGTTGCGATTAGGTCCTAACTGGTGTCCATATATCTTGTTTCCTTCCAATCCACTCTTCACACAAGAAACCTTCAAAGCAAGTTGGAACGTTGCTCATAAACATCGCTCACAAACATTGTTTTGAGAATAGAAAACACACTGTTGGCCTTTAAGACTCTGCGTGGTCTAGAATCCTCTCTGCTTCTCTAGCCCCATCTTGTGCCACTTTTGCCCTCACTTTCTATGCTTCAGATACACTGAATTAACCTTAGTTCTCACTCATCTGACAGAAGTCAGTTCAGATACTATTTTTCACTGTGATTCCTAGCATTAAGGAATTTGATTATCAGGTTTTGTATGAGGACTATTTCATCAGGGGTACAGAAGTTCTGGCCATCTCTGGTTTTGGATATCCCTTATTTGTTGAGACCTTTGCGTTGTTTGGTTGCCTTTTGTCTGTTTTCCAGATGGGAAAACAGGAACAAGGGAAGTATAGGTTATTACTAGGTGGGGTTGAACAAGTGGAGCAGCAAACTGCAAAGCAGAAAGAAGAGGACGTACTATAGAGGGATATGACTTCCATTCTCAAGGCGCCTGCATCCTGTGCAGGGAGACAGCCTAACATAAAATGTGCCTAACAACAAATATATTGACTTCTTACTAAAAATCTCCAGTTCATAGAACCGAGGGGTTTGTACCTTCTCCTTTAAAAGTGATAGTCCTGGGACTTCCCCGGTGGTCCCGTGGTGAAGACTCTGCGCTTCCAATGCAGCAGGCGTGGGTTCAATCCCTGGTTGGGGAGCTAAGATCCCACATGCTGCGCAGCCAAAGAAATTTTTGTCGAACGTTATACTCCTGTATTGTTGGCTTTAGTGGTTTAGATTTTGTTGTACTGTTAAGAAGATTTCAGTTTATTTACCGGGAACAAACAACACATAATGTAAAAATAGTTTCCCAGAAACGATTTCCATCATTCTCTTCTTCCCTTTCTCCCGCAGACTGGTGTTTCACCTTGACAAGTTCTCTGTCATTCCATAGGAAAGCTGTCTGGCTTGGAGGTTGCAATCCCAGGGAATTTTTCATCAGCGGGGAAGTCTCCATCACTACAGAGGAATCAAGGGAGAAGTCAGTCCCTGGTAAGTGAGATGCTCCCCCTAAACACCAACACAGCAGTCGTGTACCTTTCAAGGGGTTCAGGGGCAAGATGGGCAAGGCATTTCTACTAACTCTTCTTAAGGATCACGGGACAGTGCCCTATGCTACGAGGTAAGCGGTGACTGCTGTAGTTCTTACTGGTGATCCTTTCCTGTCACTGATTCTCGGCCTTCTTTGTATTTCATAGGACTGTTGTCAGTCCAATACAAAATGAGTCTTATTTTTAAAAACCTGAAATGTTTTACAGAGCCTAGCATTCTCATATAGGGTCCTTTCCATTCTCCCCACTTTCCCGAGAGGCCAAGAACACTTCACACCATGAACTAGGAGAGGGGTAGAGCCCTTTCTGATGAAATACATCAACAAAGACAGAGCCTTAGCCTGCTTGCTCTCTGGACAGGATCTCGGACCACAAGGTCTTCAATCCTGGTATAAATGAAGGAAGTGAGGACAGTTCAACTGGCACTCTGATAACAAGAGTTCGGAAACACCTTCCAAAGAGACTATAGCAGTAGATGAGGGAAGGGGAGTGCTACAGTGTGGCAGTACAGGGGGAATGATCGGCTACAGCAGTGAAAAGTGTGGTACCGATTGGTGTGCTCTCGGGGTTCTTGTACATGTAGCATAGATGACCTCTACAGTGGCCCTCCCACCTTCCCACCTGCATTAGGTGTTCTTTTTTTTTGTAATTTATGTTTATGTATTTATTTACTGTTTGAACTTATTTATTCTACGTATTTATTTTTTTGGCTGCACTGGGTCTCTCATTGCTGTGCACGGGCTTTCTCTAGTTGGCGGCTAGCGGGGGCTACTCTCGGTTGCGGTGTGCGGGCATCTCATCGCGGTGGCTTCTCTTGTTGCGGAGCATGGGCTGTAGGCACGTGGGCTTCGGTAGTTGAGGCTCACGGGCTCTAGAATGCAGGCTCCGTCGTTGTGGCACATGCGCTTAGTTGCTGCACGGCATGTGGGATCTTCGCAGACCAGGGCTCGAACCCGTGTCCCCTGCATTGGCAGGCGCCACCAGGGAAGCCCTAGGTGTTCTCATATAGAGTCTAAAAACAGAGAGCACTGAGAGAAGGTAGTGGTTATTAAAGGCTCAGGATCTAAATTCTACCTGTCTCTACACCCCTTCCCAGCTGTCGATTTGACCCCATTTTTGAATGCTGACCTCATTGTTCAACTTTTCTCTGCCGTCTGTATACTCACCTTGAAACTTGTTCTGTGATGCGTTGAGCAGACACAGGGTGGCAGATTGCAGAGGTGGAAGCTGGTGGTCGGATATTTGTGGGCTGAATCTCCTTCAGTCCCATTCCCATTTCTGGTTGCCCAGAGGCCCTACTTCCTGTGTGTGACGCCGAGCCGTAGGATTGCGGGCAGGAGCCATGTTCTCCATACAGTAAAGACCCCAGTGTGCCTTGGTTATAGTAATATACCTGGCTTCCTTCCTGGCAGGGAAGTGACAGGCGGCTATGCCCCTGCTTTGTTCGTGGGCCTCCTGATCCAGCAGTTCCCTTGGCTCTGCCCCTGTCGTCAGCTGCCCCTAGGATAACTCTGAGCCCTAGCCACTTCTCTGGTAGATTTCCCTATTCCCCCACTACAGTCACACCTGAATAAGGCAACTCAGACCTTTCAGAGATGTGTCCTGAACCTCTTGTTTTCTGAAATACCTATCTGGTGGTTGTGAGACTTAAGGCCAGCGTCCCCGAGAGACTTTTTCTATTTCTCCTAGTAAACCTAGACTCATCTTCTGTCACCTTCAACTCTACTCCAATTGTGTTCTTTCAACCCAGACCTCTGACCCTGCTTTTTACTTCTGCCATTTCATCCTCGCTCCTGCTTCCTTTCCTAAATCCATACGTCTCTTTTGGCCTTCCTAGCCCTGGGCCAAGTTCCTTCCTCTTTGCTCAGTTTTTACCCCTTTCCTTCATTCTCCCATCCAACTTTCAGTCCTTCCTTTCTCACGCCCCAGTTAGCAGCATCTGAAAATTCGAAAGGTTTGTTACTCGTCTATTAATTGTATTCCATTTACTTATTCAGTTCTATACCTGTCTTACCTGTGTATGGAAGAACAGCTGGTAGCCAAGGTGGCACCAAGAATCCTAGCAGCTCTCACTTGACGTATCCGTAGTAGTCGGCAATTTCCATTTCGTTTTCCCTCTCGGTGAAAAATTGCAGCTTGCCCGAAGAGGTGTATCTGGCAGCATTCTCCCGTTGTTGTTGAGCCCGCCTCTTCATGGCCTCTCGCTCTGGCCTCTGCTCTTGTTCGATGGGCTTTGACATGACTGGCTCAGGCACGTTGGGTTCCTCCATGGAACTCGTTGCTTGCTGAAGTCTTTGGAGTAGGAAATTGGGTTGGAGCTTGGGTGGGGACTGGCGCTTATTCACAGCAGGGGGAACAGGCTCCCGCTGGAGAGGAGCGCCAGATGAAGTTTTGGAGGGTGCAGGCCTAGGAGCAGCAGACTGAGGGACACGAGGCTGGGTATGGTTGGTCCAAGCCGGTTGGGTTGGGTTGGTCACAGTTGGCTGAGCTGGTTTGGCGGGGCCTGGCAAAGAGGCAGGAGCTGGCTGGGATGAATTGGCTGCAGCAGGTTGAGCTGAGTCAGTAGAACCAGGCTGGGCACGGTAAGCCCCAGCAGGCCGATGTGAGGCCAGAGACTGTGGCCTCCGAGGAGCGGGTCGAGCTTGAGGCTTGTCCCAGGCAGAAAAAGGCAGAGGTATCAACTTGACCTTCCCAGGAGGAGGCCGCTCATACTGGGCTGGAGACGGACACTCTGTTTCAGCACTGCTGTCTGGTTTCTGGGCTTGGACTTGCGTTTTCTCAGGACCCCTTCCCCTCACGTGGGGTATGCCGCCATGGCTGGATAGCTGGGGGTGGCTGGGGGTCTTTGGGGTTGCTTGACTTTCCCAAGAGCCAGACAGGAAGAGAGCCCAGTTTTCGTCTCATTCTTCTTCCCCAGCGCATGAAGAACCTTCACAGACTCCAGCATGCGCACGCCAAGGGAGGTTCGAGGCTTTTGAAGCTCTGTTGGAGAAGCTCAGTTTGGTGTTCCTTTCGCTTCGTGTGGGGGATTGCTGGCTTCTCTTCTGCCTTGACTTTGTTCCCTGACTGCTTGTTCTCCTCAGCCTTGTTTCTCCCTCTGGTCCTTTTGGTCTTTTCCTGCCCGTGGCTCTTAGTTTTGCTGATCTTTCTGGATGCAGCTTTCTGAGGTTTGCCTTGAGAGTGCTTGGCCGTGTTCACAGGAGCCCTGTCACTGACTGCAGCGTGGCATGTACCACTTCTCCCCTAACGGGCATTCTGGATTCTTTGGCTGGATTTTGGCCTTGGGAGCGCCACTGATAGGCTCAGAGGCTTTCTGTTTGTTCTTCCTGGGTTGATCAGAGGGAACCTTTATGACACTTGGCTTTTCCTGCACCTGATTCACCTTAATGGCTCTGGTGTCTTTAGCTTTGATCACGTTGGGACCTTGGGATTGATCAAGATCTTTCAAAGGATTAAAGAGCTGGGGAAGGTGAATATCCTCGCCAGTGTAGTAATGTCTGCAAGACCACTGCTAGGTTCAATCCCATTTTCAAGTGTCCCTAGGTCCTGACGACTCCGGCTGTTCTCTCCCAGATCAGCATTTTCAGAACCAGGCTGCTCCTCTTGGCTGAGGGGATCGGTGCAGGCCAGCGGCTGGTGAATATCAGGGATTCCTAAAGGGAGTAGTGGAGGATCTTGGTTCTCTGTGGGATCTGGTAGGCATCCAGAGGCTTTGAAAGCTTGGTTTTGATATCATCCACGTGCTTACTCTCTATTTGTCCCTGGCTTGGAGCTGGAGGCAGGGCCAGGAGACGCCTGGCACTCTGGACTGGAGCTGTCACTGAAATGTCCCCAAGTTCAGATGGTGGTTACTCTCAAGTATGTGGCTGTTTCTGCTACTGCAGACTTGGGGAGTTCTTGACTTTGTGTCACACAAAACGTCTGGCTTGGAGGTTGCAATCCAGGGAATTTTTCATCACCAGGGGGGAGGTCTCCATCCCTACAAAGGGATCAAGGGAGAAGTCAGTCCCTGGTAAGTGAGATGCTCCCCCTAAACACCAACACAGCAGTCGTGTACCTTTCAAGGGGTTCAGGGGCAAGATGGGCAAGGCATTTCTACTAACTCTTCTTAAGGATCATGGACAGTGCCCTATGCTACGAGGTAAGCGGTGACTGTTGTAATTCTTACTGGTGAGCCTTTCCTGTCGCTGATTCTCGGCTCGCTTTGTATTTCATAGACTGTTATAAGTCCATACAAAAATGAGTCTTATTTTTAAAAACCTGAAATGTTTTACAAAGCCTAGCATTCTCATATAGGGTCCTTTCCATTCTCCCCACTTTCCCGAGAGGCCAAGAACACGTCACACCATGAACTAGGAGAGGGGGTAGAGCCCTTGCTGATGAAATACATCAACAAAGACAGAGTCTTAGCCTGCTTGCTCTCTGGACAGGATCTCGGACCACAAGGTCTTCAATCCTGGTATAAATGAAGGAAGTGAGGACAGTTCAACTGGCACTCACATAACAAGAGTTCTGAAACACCTTCCGAAGAGACTATAGCAGTAGATGAGGGAAGGGAGTGCTACAGTGTGGCAGTACAGGGGGAACGATCGGCTACAGCAGTGAAAGTGTGGTACCGATTGGTGTGCTCTCGGCGTTCTTGTACATGTAGCATAGATGACCTCTACAGTGGCCCTCCCACCTTCCCACCTGCATTAGGTGTTCTTTTTTTGTAATTTATGTTTATGTATTTATTTACTGTTTGAACTTATTTATTCTACGTATTTATTTTTTGGCTGCACTGGGTCTCTCAATTGCTGTGCACGGGCTTTCTCTAGTTGGCGGCTAGCGGGGGCTACTCTCGGTTGCGGTGTGCGGGCTTCTCATCGCGGTGGCTTCTCTTGTTGCGGAGCATGGGCTGTAGGCACGTGGGCTTCGGTAGTTGAGGCTCACGGGCTCTAGAATGCAGGCTCCGTCGTTGTGGCACATGCGCTTAGTTGCTGCACGGCATGTGGGATCTTCGCAGACCAGGGCTCGAACCCGTGTCCCCCGCATTGCATTGGCAGGCGGATTCTTAACCACGGCGCCACCAGGGAAGCCCTAGGTGTTCTCATATAGAGTCTAAAAACAGAGGGCACTGAGCGAAGGTAGTGGTTATTAAAGGCTCAGGATCTAAATTCTACCTGCCTCTACACCCCTTCCCAGCTGTCGATTTGACCCCATTTTTGAATGCCGACCTCATTCTTCAACTTTCTCTGGCGTTTGTTATACTCACCTTGAAAACTTGTTTCTGTGATGCGTGGAGCAGACACAGGGTGGCAGACTGCAGAGGTGGAAGCTGGTGGTCGGATATTTGTGGGCTGAATCTCCTTCAGTCCCATTCCCATTTCTGGTTGCCCAGAGGCCCGACTTCCTGTGTATGACGCCGAGCCGTAGGATTGCGGGCAGGAGCCAAGTTCTCCATACAGTAAAGACCCCAGTGTGCCTTGGTTATAGTAATATACCTGGCTTCCGTCCTGGCAGGGAAGTGACAGGCGGCTCTGCCCCTGATTTGGAATCTGAGATGGTGTTCCCTGAGCAAGGCTGGCAGAAAGCGATGGATGTAGAGGGACCATGTTCTTGGCGTCTGAAGTTTTATCATACTGGGCTGCCAGAAACATGGAGGAGGCAGCTGTGTGGCGGTCAGTGAGTGCCAGAGTAAAGTCTCCGAGTGAAGAAGAATTCTTTTCAGTGCTTGCTGTGATGTCCCACTCAAGAACACCTGGATAGGAAGCAGCTGAAGTGGAGATCTGGCTGTGGTCAGTAACTCCAGATAACATAGTCGTGCTAGAATGTTGGTAAAGGTAGGCACTACCCATGAGTGTCTGGGAAAGGGGTACCAGTAGCCGATGCCGAACTGACGGCAGGGGCAGAGACTCTGGAGAAGTTGCAGACACTTCGTGTTAGGGAAGTTGCATTGCTCACCACAGGAGGAGAATGCTGCAGAGAATTTAGAGTTCCAAGTAGAGATGGATGTTGGAAATTTTCTGTAAGAACAAGAGGGTCATGAAAAACTCAGGGAGGTTGAGAAATTCTCACTACGTTTGAGGAACGGCATCATCTGAAGGTTTCTTGCTATCAGGACACCTCTACTATCACTACTTCCTGAGAAACCCAAAATCAGACAGTTAATGATGGCTGTAAGGACTGAGCAGTTTTCCACTCTTCTCTATTAACTGCCTGTGCTCCCATCTTGGGCACAGACGGGCAGAAGAGCCAAGTGGTGTGGTTCAGAGATTGTTCTCTAGGCTGGAAGCAACCTTCTCCCTGCCCTGTCTTTCCCTTCAGCCTGCACTCGTATTGACTTCTATGCTATTTCCTAGACTGGAAGCATTTTAGAACTAGGAGGCCCTTAGAGAACTTCGATGTTCTCAGTCTCATTTCGTGAGTAAGGAAACTGAGGCTCAGAGAGGTCGGGTTGACTTGTTCAAGTTCTCTCATTATGTTAGTATCATTACCAGGTTTCAGAACCTAAGTATCCTGACTTCCTTGCCAGGACTCCACTCTGAGCATGATACTGCCAGAAAGCAGGAGAAATAGAACTTATAATATAGGCATTTTTTTTGTCCATTAGAAAACAG
>NW_028121845.1:2500-36432 GCF_965194805.1 Balaenoptera borealis | reverse complement strand
TTGGAGGCAGAAGCAGTCAAGGGTAGCCTAGGGTTAGGTTTAGGCTTAGGGTTAGGGTTAGGGTACGGCTTAGGGTATGGGTTCGGGGAGGGGTTCGGGTACGGCGTAGGGTATGGGTTAGGGTTAGGGTTAGGGTTCGTGTTAGGGTTAGGGCTCGGTTTAGGGTACGGGTTAGGATTAGGGTACGTGTTAGGGTTAGGGTAGGGTTAGGGTTTAGGGTACGCTTTAGGGTTAGGATAGTTATTAAACCTATGCCACTCTCTAGATACCCCTTAGCACGTAAAGGAATATTATTTGGGGGTCCAGCCATGGAGAAGAGTTTAGACACTAGGATAAGATAAGGAACACACCCATTATAAAGAAATCACATTAGGATTCTCTTTTTAAGCTGTTCCATAAAACACTAGTGCTTAGGAAATCTATTGGAGGCAGAAGCAGTCAAGGGTAGCCTAGGGTTAGGGTTAGGCTTAGGGTTAGGGTTAGGGTACGGCTTTGGGTATGGGTTCGGGGAGAGGTTCGGGTACGGCGTAGGGTATGGGTTAGGGTTAGGGTTAGGGTAAGTGTTAGGGTTAGGGCTCGATTTAGGGTACGGGTTAGGATTAGGGTACGTGTTAGGGTTAGGGTAGGGGTTAGGGTTAGGGTACGCGTTAGGGTTAGGGTAGTTATTAAACCTATCCCACTCTCTAGATACCCCTTAGCACGTAAAGGAATATTATTTGGAGTTCCAGCCATGGAGAAGAGTTTAGACACTAGGATAAGATAAGGAACACACCCATTATAAAGAAATCACATTAGGATTCTCTTTTTAAGCTGTTCCTTAAAACACTAGTGCTTACGAAATCTACTGGAGGCAGAAGCAGTCAAGGGTAGCCTAGGGTTAGGGTTAGGCTTAGGGTTAGGGTTAGGGTACGGCTTTGGGTACGGGTTCGGGGAGGGGTTCGGGTATGGCGTAGGGTATGGGTTAGGGTTAGGGTTAGGGTTAGTGTTAGGGTTAGGGCTCGGTTTAGAGTACGGGTTAGGATTAGGGTAAGTTTTAAGGTTAGTGTAGGGGGTAGGGTTAGGGTACGCGTTAGCGTTAGGCTAGTTATTAAACCTTTCCCACTCTCTTGATAACCCTCAGCACGTAAAGAATATTATTTGGGGGTCCAGCCATGGAGAAGAGTTTAGACACTAGGATAAGGTAAGGAACACACCCATTATCAAGAAATCACATTAGGATTCTCTTTTTAAGCTGTTCCTTGAAAAACTAGTGCTTAGGAAATCTATTGGAGGCAGAAGCAGTCAAGGGTAGCCTAGGGTTAGGGTTAGGGTTAGGGTACGGCTTAGGGTACGGTTTCGGGGAGGGGATCGGGTACGGCGTAGGGTATGGGTTAGGGTTAGGGTTAGTTTTAGGGTTAGGGCTCGGTTTAGGGTACGGGTTAGGATTACGGTACGTGTTAGGGTTAGGGTAGGGGTTAGGGTTAGGGTACGCGTTAGGGTTAGGGGAGTTATTAAACCTATCCCACTCTCTAGATACCCCTTAGCACGTAAAGGAATATTATTTAGGGGTCCAGCCATGGAGAAGAGTTTAGACACTAGGATAAGATAAGGAACACACCCATTATAAAGAAATCACATTAGGATTCTCTTTTAAAGCTGTTCCTTCAAACACTATTGCTTAGGAAATCTATTGGAGGCAGAAGCAGTCAAGGGTAGCCTAGGGTTAGGGTTAGGCTTAGGGTTAGGGTTATGGTACGGCTTAGGGTACGGGTTCGGGAAGGGGTTTGGGTACGGCGTAGGGTATGGGTTAGGGTCAGGGTTAGGGTTCGTGTTAGTGTTAGGGCTCGGTTTAGGGTACGGGTTAGGATTAGGGTACGTGTTAGGGTTAGGGTAGGGGTTAGGGTTAGGGTACGCTTTAGGGTTAGGGTAGTTATTAAACCTATCCCACTCTCTAGATATCCCTTAGCACGTAAAGGAATATTATTTGGGGGTCCAGCCATGGAGAAGAGTTTAGACACTAGGATAAGATAAGGAACACACCCAGTATAAAGAAATCACATTAGGATTCTCTTTTTAAGCTGTTCCTTAAAACACTAGTGCTTAGGAAATCTATTGGAGGCAGAAGCAGTCAAGGGTAGCCTAGGGTTAGGGTTAGGCTTAGGGTTAGGGTTAGGGTACGGCTTAGGGTATGGGTTCGGGGAGGGGTTCGGGTACGGCGTAGGGTATGGGTTAGGGTTAGGGTTAGGGTTCGTGTTAGGGTTAGGGCTCGGTTTAGGGTATGGGTTAGGATTAGGGTACGTTTTAGGGTTAGGGTAGGGGTTAGGGTTAGGGTACGCTTTAGGGTTAGGATAGTTATTAAACCTATGCCACTCTCTAGATACCCCTTAGCACGTAAAGGAATATTATTTGGGGGTCCAGCCATGGAGAAGAGTTTAGACACTAGGATAAGATAAGGAACACACCCATTATAAAGAAATCACATTAGGATTCTCTTTTTAAGCTGTTCCTTAAAACACTAGTGCTTAGGAAATCTATTGGAGGCAGATGCACCCAAGGGTACCCTAGGGTTAGGGTTAGGCTTAGGGTTAGGGTTAGGGTACAGCTTAGGTTACGGGTTCGGGGAGGGGTCCGGGTACGGCGTAGGGTATGGGTTAGGGTTAGGGTTAGGGTTAGGGTTAGTGTTAGGGTTAGGGCTCGGTTTAGGGTACGGGTTAGGATTAGGGTACGTGTTAGGGTTAGGGGTTAGGGTTAGGGTACGCGTTAGGGTTAGGGTAGTTATTAAACCTATCCCACTCTCTAGATACCCCTTAGCACGTAAAGAAATATTATTTGGGGGTCCAGACATGGAGAAGAGTTTAGACACGAGGATAAGATAAGGAACACACCCATTATAAAGAAATCACATTAGGATTCTCTTTTTAAGCTGTTCCTTAAAACACTAGTACTTAGGAAATCTATTGGAGGCAGAAGCAGTCAAGGGTAGCCTAGGGTTAGGGTTAGGCTTAGGGTTAGGGTTAGGGTACGGCTTAGGGTATGGGTTCGGGGAGGGGTTCGGGTACGGCGTATTGTATGGGTTAGGGTTAGGGTTCGTGTTAGGGTTAAGGCTCGGTTTAGGGTACGGGTTAGGATTAGGGTACGTGTTAGGGTTAGGGTAGGGGTTAGGGTTAGGGTACGCTTTAGGGTTAGGGTAGTTATTAAACCTATCCCACTCTCTAGATACCCCTTAGCACGTAAAGGAATATTATTTGGGGGTCCAGCCATGGAGAAGAGTTTAGACACTAGGATAAGATAAGGAACACACCCATTATAAAGAAATCACATTAGGATTCTCTTTTTAAGCTGTTCCTTAAAACACTAGTGCTTAGGAAATCTATTGGAGGCAGAAGCAGTCAAGGGTAGCCTAGGGTTAGGGATAGGCTTAGGGTTAGGGTTAGGGTATGGCTTTGGGTACGGGTTCGGGGAGGGGTTCGGGTACGGCGTAGGGTATGGGTTAGGGTTAGGGTTAGGGTAAGTGTTAGGGTTAGGGCTCGGTTTAGGGTACGGGTTAGGATTAGGGTACGTGTTAGGGTTAGGGTAGGGGTTAGGGTTAGGGTACGCGTTAGGGTTAGGGTAGTTATTAAACCTATCCCACTCTCTAGATACCCCTTAGCACGTAAAGGAATATTATTTGGAGTTCCAGCCATGGAGAAGAGTTTAGACACTAGGATAAGATAAGGAACACACACATTATAAAGAAATCACATTAGGATTCTCTTTTTAAGCTGTTCCTTAAAACACTAGTGCTTAGGAAATCTATTGGAGGCAGAAGCAGTCAAGGGTAGCCTAGGGTTAGGGTTAGGCTTAGGGTTAGGGTTAGGGTACGGCTTAGGGTACGGGTTCGGGGAGGGGTTCGGGTATGGCGTAGGGTATGGGTTAGGGTTAGGGTTAGGGTTCGTGTTAGTGTTAGGGCTCGGTTTAGGGTACGGGTTAGGATTAGGGTACGTGTTAGGGTTAGGGTAGGGGTTAGGGTTAGGGTACGCGTTAGGGTTAGGGTAGTTATTAAACCTATCCCACTCTCTAGGTACCCCTTAGCACGTAAAGGAATATTATTTGGGGGTCCAGCCATGGAGAAGAGTTTAGACACTAGGATAAGATAAGGAACACACCCATTATAAAGAAATCACATTAGGATTCTCTTTTTAAGCTGTTCCTTAAAACACTAGTGCTTAGGAAATCTATTGGAGGCAGAAGCAGTCAAGGGTAGCCTAGGGTTAGTGTTAGGCTTAGGGTTAGGGTTAGGGTACGGCTTAGGTTACGGGTTCGGGGAGGGGTTCGGGTATGGCGTAGGGTATGGGTTAGGGTTAGGGTTAGGGTTAGTGTTAGCGTTAGGGCTCGGTTTAGGATACGTGTTAGGATTAGGGTACGTGTTAGGGTTAGGGTAGGGGTTAGGGTTAGGGTACGCGTTAGGGTTAGGGTAGTTATTAAAACTGTCCCACTCTCTAGATACCACTTAGCACGTAAAGGAATATTATTTGGGGGTCCAGCCATGGAGAAGAGTTTAGACACTAGGATAAGATAAGGAACACACCCATTATAAGGAAATCACATTACGATTCTCTTTTTAAGCTGTTCCTTAAAACACTACTGCTTAGGAAATCTATTGGAGGCAGAAGCAGTCAAGGGTAGCCTAGGGTTAGGGTTAGGCTTAGGGTTAGGGTTAGGGTACGGCTTAGGTTACGGGTTCGGGGAGGGGTTCGGGTACGGCGTAGGGTATGGGTTAGGATTAGGGTTAGGGTTCGTGTTAGGGTTAGGGCTCGGTTTAGGGTACGGGTTAGGGTTAGGGTACGTTTTAGGGTTAGGGTAGGGGTTAGAGTTAGGGTACGCGTTAGGGTTAGGGTAGTTATTAAACCTATCCCACTCTCTAGATACCCCTTAGCATGTAAAGGAATATTATTTGGGGGTCCAGCCATGGAGAAGAGTTTAGACACTAGGATAAGATAAGGAACACACCCATTATAAAGAAATCACATTAGGATTCTCTTTTTAAGCTGTTCCTTAAAACACTAGTGCTTAGGAAATCTATTGGAGGCAGAAGCAGTCAAGGGTAGCCTAGGGTTAGGGTTAGGCTTAGGGTTAGGGTTAGGGTACGGCTTAGGGTACGGGTTCGGGGAGGGGTTCGGGTATGGCGCAGGGTATGGGTTAGGGTTAGGGTTAGGGTTAGTGTTAGGGTTAGGGCTCGGTTTAGGGTACGGGTTAGGATTAGGGTACGTGTTAGGGTTAGGGTAGGGGTTAGGGTTAGGGTACGCGTTAGGGTTAGGGTAGTTATTAAACCTATCCCACTCTCTAGATACCCCTTAGCACGTAAAGGAATATTATTTGGGGGTCCAGCCATGGAGAAGAGTTTAGACACTAGGATAAGATAAGGAACACACCCATTATAAAGAAATCACATTAGGATTCTCTTTTTAAGCTGTTCCTTCAAACACTAGTGCTTAGGAAATCTATTGGAGGCAGAAGCAGTCAAGGGTAGCCTAGGGTTAGGGTTAGGCTTAGGGTTAGGGTTAGGGTACGGCTTAGGGTACGGGTTCGGGGAGGGGTTCGGGTACAGCGTAGGGTATGGATTAGGGTTAGGGTTAGGGTTCGTGTTAGGGTTAGGGCTCGGTTTAGGGTACGGGTTAGGATTAGGGTACGTGTTAGGGTTAGGGTAGGGGTTAGGGTTAGGGTACGCGTTAGGGTTAGGGTAGTTATTAAACCTATCCCACTCTCTAGATACCCCTTAGCACGTAAAGGAATATTATTTGGGGGTCCAGCCATGGAGAAGAGTTTAGACACTAGGATAAGATAAGGAACACACCCAGTATAAAGAAATCACATTAGGATCCTCTTTTTAAGCTGTTCCTTAAAACACTAGTGCTTAGGAAATCTATTGGAGGCAGAAGCAGTCAAGGGTAGCCTAGGGTTAGGGTTAGGCTTAGGGTTAGGGTTAGGGTACGGCTTTGTGTATGGGTTCGGGGAGAGGTTCGGGTACGGCGTAGGGTATGGGTTAGGGTTAGGGTAAGTGTTAGGGTTAGGGCTCGGTTTAGGGTACGGGTTAGGATTAGGGTACGTGTTAGGGTTAGGGTAGGGGTTAGGGTTAGGGTACGCGTTAGGGTTAGGGTAGTTATTAAACGTATCCCACTCTCTAGATACCCCTTAGCACGTAAAGGAATATTATTTGGAGTTCCAGCCATGGAGAAGAGATTAGACACTAGGATAAGATAAGGAACACACCCATTATAAAGAAATCACATTAGGATTCTCTTTTTAAGCTGTTCCTTAAAACACTAGTGCTTAGGAAATCTATTGGAGGCAGAAGCAGTCAAGGGTAGCCTAGGGTTAGGGTTAGGCTTAGGGTTAGGGTTAGGGTACGGCTTAGGGTAGGGGTTCGGGGAGGGGTTCGGGTACGGCGTAGGGTATGGGTTAGGGTTAGGGTTAGGGTTAGTGTTAGGGTTAGGGCTCGGTTTAGGGTACGGGTTAGGATTAGGGTACGTGTTAGGGTTAGTATAGGGGGTAGGGTTAGGGTACGCGTGAGCGTTAGGCTAGTTATTAAACCTTTCCCACTCTCTTGATACCCCTCAGCAAGTAAAGAATATTATTTGGGGGTCCAGCCATGGAGAAGAGTTTAGACACTAGGATAAGATAAGGAACACACCCATTATAAAGAAATCACATTAGGATTCTCTTTTTAAGCTGTTCCTTAAAAAACTAGTGCTTAGGAAATCTATTGGAGGCAGAAGCAGTCAAGGGTAGCCTAGGGTTAGGGTTAGGGTTAGGGTACGGCTTAGGGTACGGTTCCGGGGAGGGGATCGGGTACGGCGTAGGGTATGGGTTAGGGTTAGTGTTCGTGTTAGGGTTAGGGCTCGGTTTAGGGTACGGGTTAGGATTAGGGTACGTGTTAGGGTTAGGGTAGGGGTTAGGGTTAGGGTACGCGTTAGGGTTAGGGTAGTTATTTTTTTTTTTTTTTTTTTTATAAAGTCTCTTTATTCTTTTTTTTTTTTTTAATTAATTAATTAATTAATTTATGGTTGTGTTGGGTCTTCGTTTCTGTGCGAGGGCTTCCTCTAGTTGTGGCAAGTGGGGTCCACTCTTCATCGCGGTGCGCGGGCCTCTCACTATCGCGGCCTCTCCTGTTGGGGAGCACAGGCTCCAGACACGCAGGCTCAGCAATTGTGGCTCACGGGCCTAGTCGCTCCACGGCATGTGGGATCTTCCCAGACCAGGGCTGGAACCCGTGTCCCCTGCATTGGCAGGCAGATTCTCAACCACTGCGCCACCAGGGAAGCCCTAGGGTAGTTATTAAACCTATCCCACTCTCTAGATACCACTTAGCACGTAAAGGAATATTATTTGGGGGTCCAGCCATGGAGAAGAGTTTAGACACTAGGATAAGATAAGGAACACACCCATTATAAGGAAATCACATTAGGATTCTCTTTTTAAGCTGTTCCTTAAAACACTAGTGCTTAGGAAATCTACTGGAGGCAGAAGCAGTCAAGGGTAGCCTAGGGTTAGGGTTAGGTTTAGGGTACGGCTTAGGGTACGGTTTCGGGGAGGGGATCGGGTACGGCGTAGGGTATGGGATAGGGTTAGGGTTAGTTTTAGGGTTAGGGCTCGATTTAGGGTACGGGTTAGGATTAGGGTACGTGTTAGGGTTAGGGTAGGGGTTAGGGTTAGGGTACGCGTTAGGGTTAGGGTAGTTATTAAACCTATCCCACTCTCTAGATACCCCTTAGCACGTAAAGGAATATTATTTGGGGGTCCAGCCATGGAGAAGAGTTTAGACACTAGGATAAGATAAGGAACACACCCATTATAAAGAAATCACATTAGGATTCTCTTTTTAAGCTGTTCCTTAAAACACTAGTGCTTAGGAAATCTATTGGAGGCAGAAGCAGTCAAGGGTAGCCTAGGGTTAGGGTTAGGCTTAGGGTTAGGGTTAGGGTACGGCTTCGGGTATGGGTTCGGGGAGGGGTTCGGGTACGACGTAGGGTAAGGGTTAGTGTTAGGGTTAGGGTTCGTGTTAGGGTTAGGGCTCGGTTTAGGGTACGGGTTAGGATTAGGGTACGTGTTAGGGTTAGGGTAGGGGTTAGGGTTAGGGTACGCTTTAGGATTAGGGTAGTTATTAAACCTATGCCACTCTCTAGATACCCCTTAGCACGTAAAGGAATATTATTTGGGGGTCCAGCCATGGAGAAGAGTTTAGACACTAGGATAAGATAAGGAACACACCCATTATAAAGAAATCACATTAGGATTCTCTTTTTAAGCTGTTCCTTAAAACACTAGTGCTTAGGAAATCTATTGGAGGCAGAAGCAGTCAAGGGTAGCCTAGGGTTAGGGTTAGGCTTAGGGTTAGGGTTAGGGTACGGCTTTGGGTACGGGTTCGGGGAGAGGTTCGGGTACGGCGTAGGGTATGGGTTAGGGTTAGGGTTAGGGTAAGTGTTAGGGTTAGGGCTCGGTTTAGGGTACGGGTTAGGATTAGGGTACGTGTTAGGGTTAGGGTAGGGGTTAGGGTTAGGGTACGCTTTAGGGTTAGGGTAGTTATTAAACCTATCCCACTCTCTAGATACCCCTTAGCACGTAAAGGAATATTATTTAGAGTTCCAGCCATGGAGAAGAGTTTAGACACTAGGATAAGATAAGGAACACACCCATTATAAAGAAATCACATTAGGATTCTCTTTTTAAGCTGTTCCTTAAAACACTAGTGCTTAGGAAATCTATTGGAGGCAGAAGCAGTCAAGGGTAGCCTAGGGTTAGGGTTAGGCTTAGGGTTAGGGTTAGGGTACGGCTTTGGGTACGGGTTCGGGGAGAGGTTCGGGTACGGCGTAGGGTATGGGTTAGGGTTAGGGTTAGGGTTAGTGTTAGGGTTAGGGTTAGGGTTAGGGTTAGGGTTAGGGTTAGGGTTAGGGTTAGGGTTAGGGTTAGGGTTAGGGTTAGGGTTAGGGTTAGGCTTAGGGTTAGGCTTAGGGTTAGGGTTAGGGTACGGCTTTGGGTACGGGTTCGGAGAGGGGTTCGGGTACGGCGCAGGGTATGGGTTAGGGTTAGGGTTAGGGTTAGTGTTAGGGTTAGGGCTCGGTTTAGGGTACGGGTTAGGATTAGGGTACGTGTTAGGGTTAGGGTAGGGGTTAGGGTTAAGGTACGCGTTAGGGTTAGGGTAGTTATTAAACCTATCCCACTCTCTAGATACCCCTTAGCACGTAAAGGAATATTATTTGGGGGTCCAGCCATGGAGAAGCGTTTAGACACTAGGATAAGATAAGGAACACACCCATTATAAAGAAATCACATTAGGATTCTCTTTTTAAGCTGTTCCTTAAAACACTAGTGCTTAGGAAATCTATTGGAGGCAGAAGCAGTCAAGGGTAGCCTAGGGTTAGGGTTAGGCTTAGGGTTAGGGTTAGGGTACGGCTTCGGGTATGGGTTCGGGGAGGGGTTCGGGTACGGCGTAGGGTATGGGTTAGGGTTAGGGTTAGGGTTAGGGTTAGTGTTAGGGTTAGGGCTCGGTTTAGGGTATGGGTTAGGTGTAGGGTACGTGTTAGGGTTAGGGTAGGGGTTAGGGTTAGGGTACGCGTTAGGGTTAGGGTAGTTATTAAACCTATCCCACTCTCTAGATACCCCTTAGCACGTAAAGGAATATTATTTGGGGGTCCAGCCATGGAGAAGAGTTTAGACACTAGGATAAGATAAGGAACACACCCATTATAAAGAAATCACATTAGGATTCTCTTTTTAAGCTGTTCCTTCAAACACTAGTGCTTAGGAAATCTATTGTAGGCAGAAGCAGTCAAGGGTAGCCTAGGGTTAGGGTTAGGCTTAGGGTTAGGGTTAGGGTACGGCTTAGGGTACGGGTTCGGGGAGGGGTTCGGGTACGGCGTAGGGTATGGGTTAGGGTTAGGGTTAGGGTTCGTGTTAGGGTTAGGGCTCGGTTTAGGGTACGGGTTAGGATTAGGGTACGTGTTAGGGTTAGGGTAGGGGTTAGGGTTAGGGTACGCTTTAGGGTTAGGGTAGTTATTAAACCTATCCCACTCTCTAGATACCCCTTAGCCCGTAAAGGAATATTATTTGGGGGTCCAGCCATGGAGAAGAGTTTAGACACTATGATAAGATAAGGAACACACCCAGTATAAAGAAATCACATTAGGATTCTCTTTTTAAGCTGTTCCTTAAAACACTAGTGCTTAGGAAATCTATTGGAGGCAGAAGCAGTCATGGGTAGCCTAGGGTTAGGGTTAGGCTTAGGGTTAGGGTTAGGGTACGGCTTAGGGTACGGGTTCGGGGAGGGGTTCGGGTACGGCGTAGGGTATGGGTTAGGGTTAGGGTTAGGGTTCGTGTTAGGGTTAGGGCTCGGTTTAGGGTACGGGTTAGGATTAGGGTACGTGTTAGGGTTAGGGTAGGGGTTAGGGTTAGGGTACGCGTTAGGGTTAGGGTAGTTATTAAACCTATCCCACTCTCTTGATACCCCTTAGCACGTAAAGGAATATTATTTGGGGGTCCAGCCATGGAGAAGAGTTTAGACACTAGTATAAGATAAGGAACACACCCATTATAAAGAAATCACATTAGGATTCTCTTTTTAAGCTGTTCCTTAAAACACTAGTGCTTAGGAAATCTATTGGAGGCAGAAGCAGTCAAGGGTAGCCTAGGGTTAGGGTTAGGCTTAGGGTTACCTTTAGGGTACGGCTTAGGGTACGGGTTCGGGGAGGGGTTCGGGTACGGCGTAGGGTATGGGTTAGGGTTAGGGTTCGTGTTAGGGTTAGGGTAGGGGTTAGGGTTAGGGTACGCGTTAGGGTTAGGGTAGTTATTAAACCTATCCCACTCTCTAGATACCACTTAGCACGTAAAGGAATATTATTTGGGGGTCCAGCCATGGAGAAGAGTTTAGACACTAGGATAAGATAAGGAACACACCCATTATAAGGAAATCACATTAGGATTCTCTTTTTAAGCTGTTCCTTAAAACACTAGTGCTTAGGAAATCTACTGGAGGCAGAAGCAGTCAAGGGTAGCCTAGGGTTAGGGTTCGGGTTAGGGTACGGCTTAGGTTACGGTTTCGGGGAGGGGATCGGGTACGGCGTAGGGTATGGGTTAGGGTTAGGGTTAGTTTTAGGGTTAGGGCTCGGTTTAGGGTATGGGTTAGGATTACGGTACGTGTTAGGGTTAGGGTAGGGGTTAGGGTTAGGGTACGCGTTAGGGTTAGGGTAGTTATTAAACCTATCCCACTCTCTAGATACCCCTTAGCACGTAAAGGAATATTATTTGGGGGTCCAGCCATGGAGAAGAGTTTAGACACTAGGATAAGATAAGGAACACACCCATTATAAAGAAATCACATTAGGATTCGCTTTTAAAGCTGTTCCTTCAAACACTAGTGCTTAGGAAATCTATTGGAGGCAGAAGCAGTCAAGGGTAGCCTAGGGTTAGGGTTAGGCTTAGGGTTAGGGTTAGGGTACGGCTTAGGGTACGGGTTCGGGGAGGGGTTCGAGTACGGCGTAGGGTATTGGTTAGGGTTAGGGTTAGGGTTCGTGTTAGTGTTAGGGCTCGGTTTAGGGTACGTGTTAGGATTAGGGTACGTGTTAGGGTTAGGGTAGGGGTTAGGGTTATGGTACGCTTTAGGGTTAGGGTAGTTATTAAACCTATCCCACTCTCTAGATACCCCTTAGCACGTAAAGGAATATTATTTGGGGGTCCAGCCATGGAGAAGAGTTTAGACACTAGGATAAGATAAGGAACACACCCAGTATAAAGAAATCACATTAGGATTCTCTTTTTAAGCTGTTCCTTAAAACACTAGTGCTTAGGAAATCTAATGTAGGCAGAAGCAGTCATGGGTAGCCTAAGGTTAGGGTTAGGCTTAGGGTTAGGGTTAGGGTACGGCTTAGGGTACGGGTTCGGGGACGGGTTCGGGTACGGCGTAGGGTATGGGTTAGGGTTAGGGTTAGGGTTAGTGTTAGGGTTAGGGCTCGGTTTAGGGTATGGGTTAGGTTCAGGGTACGGGTTAGCGTTAGGGTAGGGGTTAGGGTTAGGGTACGCGTTAGGGTTAGGGTAGTTATTAAACCTATCCCACTCTCTAGATACCCCTTAGCACGTAAAGGAATATTATTTGGGGGTCCAGCCATGGAGAAGAGTTTAGACACTAGGATAAGGTAAGGAACACACCCATTATAAAGAAATCACATTAGGATTCTCTTTTTAAGCTGTTCCTTCAAACACTAGTGCTTACGAAATCTATTGGAGGCAGAAGCAGTCAAGGGTAGCCAAGGGTTATGGTTAGGCTTAGGGTTAGGGTTAGGGTACGGCTTAGGTTACGGGTTCGGGGAGGGGTTCGGGTACGGCGTAGGGTATGGATTAGGGTTAGGGTTAGGGTTCGTGTTAGGGTTAGGGCTCGGTTTAGGGTACGGGTTAGGATTAGAGTACGTGTTAGGGTTAGGGTAGGGGTTAGGGTTAGGGTACGCGTTAGGGTTAGGGTAGTTATTAAACCTATCCCACTCTCTAGATACCCCTTAGCACGTAAAGGAATATTATTTGGGGGTCCAGCCATGGAGAAGAGTTTAGACACTAGGATAAGATAAGGAACACACCCAGTATAAAGAAATCACATTAGGATTCTCTTTTTAAGCTGTTCCTTCAAACACTAGTGCTTAGGAAATCTATTGGAGGCAGAAGCAGTCAAGGGTAGCCTAGGGTTAGAGTTAGGCTTAGGGTTAGGGTTAGGGTACGGCTTCGGGTATGGGTTCGGGGAGGGGTTCGGGTACGGCGTAGGGTATGGGTTAGGGTTAGGGTTAGTGTTAGGGTTAGGGCTCGGTTTAGGGTATGGGTTAGGTGTAGGGTACGTGTTAGGGTTAGGGTAGGGGTTAGGGTTAGGGTACGCGTTAGGGTTAGGGTAGTTATTAAACCTATCCCACTCTCTAGATACCCCTTAGCACGTAAAGGAATATTATTTGGGGGTCCAGCCATGGAGAAGAGTTTAGACACTAGGATAAGATAAGGAACACACCCATTATAAAGAAATCACATTAGGATTCTCTTTTTAAGCTGTTCCTTCAAACACTAGTGCTTAGGAAATCTATTGTAGGCAGAAGCAGTCAAGGGTAGCCTAGGGTTAGGGTTAGGCTTAGGGTTAGGGTTAGGGTACGGCTTAGGGTACGGGTTCGGGGAGGGGTTCGGGTACGGCTTAGGGTATGGGTTAGGGTTAGGGTTAGGGTTCGTGTTAGGGTTAGGGCTCGGTTTAGGGTACGGGTTAGGATTAGGGTTCGTGTTAGGGTTAGGGTAGGGGTTAGGGTTAGGGTACGCTTTAGGGTTAGGGTAGTTATTAAACCTATCCCACTCTCTAGATACCCCTTAGCCCGTAAAGGAATATTATTTGGGGGTCCAGCCATGGAGAAGAGTTTAGACACTAGGATAAGATAAGGAACACACCCAGTATAAAGAAATCACATTAGGATTCTCTTTTTAAGCTGTTCCTTAAAACACTAGTGCTTAGGAAATCTATTGGAGGCAGAAGCAGTCATGGGTAGCCTAGGGTTAGGGTTAGGCTTAGGGTTAGGGTTAGGGTACGGCTTAGGGTACGGGTTCGGGGAGGGGTTCGGGTATGGCGTAGGGTATGGGTTAGGGTTAGGGTTAGGGTTCGTGTTAGGGTTAGGGCTCGGTTTAGGGTACGGGTTAGGATTAGGGTACGTGTTAGGGTTAGGGTAGGGGTTAGGGTTAGGGTACGCGTTAGGGTTAGGGTAGTTATTAAACCTATCCCACTCTCTTGATACCCCTTAGCACGTAAAGGAATATTATTTGGGGGTCCAGCCATGGAGAAGAGTTTAGACACTAGTATAAGATAAGGAACACACCCATTATAAAGAAATCACATTAGGATTCTCTTTTTAAGCTGTTCCTTAAAACACTAGTGCTTAGGAAATCTATTGGAGGCAGAAGCAGCCAAGGGTAGCCTAGGGTTAGGGTTAGGCTTAGGGTTACCTTTAGGGTACGGCTTAGGGTACGGGTTCGGGGAGGGGTTCGGGTACGGCGTAGGGTATGGGTTAGGGTTAGGGTTCGTGTTAGGGTTAGGGTAGGGGTTAGGGTTAGGGTACGCGTTAGGGTTAGGGTAGTTATTAAACCTATCCCACTCTCTAGATACCACTTAGCACGTAAAGGAATATTATTTGGGGGTCCAGCCATGGAGAAGAGTTTAGACACTAGGATAAGATAAGGAACACACCCATTATAAGGAAATCACATTAGGATTCTCTTTTTAAGCTGTTCCTTAAAACACTAGTGCTTAGGAAATCTACTGGAGGCAGAAGCAGTCAAGGGTAGCCTAGGGTTAGGGTTCGGGTTAGGGTACGGCTTAGGTTACGGTTTCGGGGAGGGGATCGGGTACGGCGTAGGGTATGGGTTAGGGTTAGGGTTAGTTGTAGGGTTAGGGCTCGGTTTAGGGTACGGGTTAGGATTACGGTACGTGTTAGGGTTAGGGTAGGGGTTAGGGTTAGGGTACGCGTTAGGGTTAGGGTAGTTATTAAACCTATCCCACTCTCTAGATACCCCTTAGCACGTAAAGGAATATTATTTGGGGGTTCAGCCATGGAGAAGAGTTTAGACACTAAGATAAGATAAGGAACACACCCATTATAAAGAAATCACATTAGGATTCTCTTTTTAAGCTGTTCCTTAAAACACTAGTGCTTAGGAAATCTATTGGAGGCAGAAGCAGTCAAGGGTAGCCTAGGGTTAGGTTTAGGCTTAGGGTTAGGGTTAGGGTACGGCTTAGGGTATGGGTTCGGGGAGGGGTTCGGGTACGGCGTAGGGTATGGGTTAGGGTTAGGGTTAGGGTTCGTGTTAGGGTTAGGGCTCGGTTTAGGGTACGGGTTAGGATTAGGGTACGTGTTAGGGTTAGGGTAGGGGTTAGGGTTAGGGTACGCTTTAGGGTTAGGATAGTTATTAAACCTATGCCACTCTCTAGATACCCCTTAGCACGTAAAGGAATATTATTTGGGGGTCCAGCCATGGAGAAGAGTTTAGACACTAGGATAAGATAAGGAACACACCCATTATAAAGAAATCACATTAGGATTCTCTTTTTAAGCTGTTCCATAAAACACTAGTGCTTAGGAAATCTATTGGAGGCAGAAGCAGTCAAGGGTAGCCTAGGGTTAGGGTTAGGCTTAGGGTTAGGGTTAGGGTACGGCTTTGGGTATGGGTTCGGGGAGAGGTTCGGGTACGGCGTAGGGTATGGGTTAGGGTTAGGGTTAGGGTAAGTGTTAGGGTTAGGGCTCGATTTAGGGTACGGGTTAGGATTAGGGTACGTGTTAGGGTTAGGGTAGGGGTTAGGGTTAGGGTACGCGTTAGGGTTAGGGTAGTTATTAAACCTATCCCACTCTCTAGATACCCCTTAGCACGTAAAGGAATATTATTTGGAGTTCCAGCCATGGAGAAGAGTTTAGACACTAGGATAAGATAAGGAACACACCCATTATAAAGAAATCACATTAGGATTCTCTTTTTAAGCTGTTCCTTAAAACACTAGTGCTTACGAAATCTACTGGAGGCAGAAGCAGTCAAGGGTAGCCTAGGGTTAGGGTTAGGCTTAGGGTTAGGGTTAGGGTACGGCTTTGGGTACGGGTTCGGGGAGGGGTTCGGGTATGGCGTAGGGTATGGGTTAGGGTTAGGGTTAGGGTTAGTGTTAGGGTTAGGGCTCGGTTTAGAGTACGGGTTAGGATTAGGGTAAGTTTTAAGGTTAGTGTAGGGGGTAGGGTTAGGGTACGCGTTAGCGTTAGGCTAGTTATTAAACCTTTCCCACTCTCTTGATAACCCTCAGCACGTAAAGAATATTATTTGGGGGTCCAGCCATGGAGAAGAGTTTAGACACTAGGATAAGGTAAGGAACACACCCATTATCAAGAAATCACATTAGGATTCTCTTTTTAAGCTGTTCCTTGAAAAACTAGTGCTTAGGAAATCTATTGGAGGCAGAAGCAGTCAAGGGTAGCCTAGGGTTAGGGTTAGGGTTAGGGTACGGCTTAGGGTACGGTTTCGGGGAGGGGATCGGGTACGGCGTAGGGTATGGGTTAGGGTTAGGGTTAGTTTTAGGGTTAGGGCTCGGTTTAGGGTACGGGTTAGGATTACGGTACGTGTTAGGGTTAGGGTAGGGGTTAGGGTTAGGGTACGCGTTAGGGTTAGGGGAGTTATTAAACCTATCCCACTCTCTAGATACCCCTTAGCACGTAAAGGAATATTATTTAGGGGTCCAGCCATGGAGAAGAGTTTAGACACTAGGATAAGATAAGGAACACACCCATTATAAAGAAATCACATTAGGATTCTCTTTTAAAGCTGTTCCTTCAAACACTATTGCTTAGGAAATCTATTGGAGGCAGAAGCAGTCAAGGGTAGCCTAGGGTTAGGGTTAGGCTTAGGGTTAGGGTTATGGTACGGCTTAGGGTACGGGTTCGGGAAGGGGTTTGGGTACGGCGTAGGGTATGGGTTAGGGTCAGGGTTAGGGTTCGTGTTAGTGTTAGGGCTCGGTTTAGGGTACGGGTTAGGATTAGGGTACGTGTTAGGGTTAGGGTAGGGGTTAGGGTTAGGGTACGCTTTAGGGTTAGGGTAGTTATTAAACCTATCCCACTCTCTAGATATCCCTTAGCACGTAAAGGAATATTATTTGGGGGTCCAGCCATGGAGAAGAGTTTAGACACTAGGATAAGATAAGGAACACACCCAGTATAAAGAAATCACATTAGGATTCTCTTTTTAAGCTGTTCCTTAAAACACTAGTGCTTAGGAAATCTATTGGAGGCAGAAGCAGTCAAGGGTAGCCTAGGGTTAGGGTTAGGCTTAGGGTTAGGGTTAGGGTACGGCTTAGGGTATGGGTTCGGGGAGGGGTTCGGGTACGGCGTAGGGTATGGGTTAGGGTTAGGGTTAGGGTTCGTGTTAGGGTTAGGGCTCGGTTTAGGGTATGGGTTAGGATTAGGGTACGTTTTAGGGTTAGGGTAGGGGTTAGGGTTAGGGTACGCTTTAGGGTTAGGATAGTTATTAAACCTATGCCACTCTCTAGATACCCCTTAGCACGTAAAGGAATATTATTTGGGGGTCCAGCCATGGAGAAGAGTTTAGACACTAGGATAAGATAAGGAACACACCCATTATAAAGAAATCACATTAGGATTCTCTTTTTAAGCTGTTCCTTAAAACACTAGTGCTTAGGAAATCTATTGGAGGCAGAAGCAGTCAAGGGTAGCCTAGGGTTAGGGTTAGGTTTAGGGTTAGGGTTAGGGTACGGCTCTGGGTACGGGTTCGGGGAGAGGTTCGGGTACGGCGTAGGGTATGGGTTAGGGTTAGGGTTAGGTTTCGTGTTAGTGTTAGGGCTCGGTTTAGGGTATGGGTTAGGATTAGGGTACGTTTTAGGGTTAGGGTAGGGGTTAGGGTTAGGGTACGCTTTAGGGTTAGGATAGTTATTAAACCTATGCCACTCTCTAGATACCCCTTAGCACGTAAAGGAATATTATTTGGGGGTCCAGCCATGGAGAAGAGTTTAGACACTAGGATAAGATAAGGAACACACCCATTATAAAGAAATCACATTAGGATTCTCTTTTTAAGCTGTTCCTTAAAACACTAGTGCTTAGGAAATCTATTGGAGGCAGAAGCAGTCATGGGTAGCCTAGGGTTAGGGTTAGGCTTAGGGTTAGGGTTAGGGTACGGCTTAGGGTACGGGTTCGGGGAGGGGTTCGGGTACGGCGTAGGGTATGGGTTAGGGTTAGGGTTAGGGTTCGTGTTAGGGTTAGGGCTCGGTTTAGGGTACGGGTTAGGATTAGGGTACGTGTTAGGGTTAGGGTAGGGGTTAGGGTTAGGGTACGCGTTAGGGTTAGGGTAGTTATTAAACCTATCCCACTCTCTTGATAACCCTCAGCACGTAAAGAATATTATTTGGGGGTCCAGCCATGGAGAAGAGTTTAGACACTAGGATAAGATAAGGAACACACCCATTATCAAGAAATCACATTAGGATTCTCTTTTTAAGCTGTTCCTTGAAAAACTAGTGCTTAGGAAATCTATTGGAGGCAGAAGCAGTCAAGGGTAGCCTAGGGTTAGGGTTAGGGTTAGGGTACGGCTTAGGGTACGGTTTCGGGGAGGGGATCGGGTACGGCGTAGGGTATGGGTTAGGGTTAGGGTTAGTTTTAGGGTTAGGGCTCGGTTTAGGGTACGGGTTAGGATTACGGTACGTGTTAGGGTTAGGGTAGGGGTTAGGGTTAGGGTACGCGTTAGGGTTAGGGGAGTTATTAAACCTATCCCACTCTCTAGATACCCCTTAGCACGTAAAGGAATATTATTTAGGGGTCCAGCCATGGAGAAGAGTTTAGACACTAGGATAAGATAAGGAACACACCCATTATAAAGAAATCACATTAGGATTCTCTTTTAAAGCTGTTCCTTCAAACACTATTGCTTAGGAAATCTATTGGAGGCAGAAGCAGTCAAGGGTAGCCTAGGGTTAGGGTTAGGCTTAGGGTTAGGGTTATGGTACGGCTTAGGGTACGGGTTCGGGAAGGGGTTTGGGTACGGCGTAGGGTATGGGTTAGGGTCAGGGTTAGGGTTCGTGTTAGTGTTAGGGCTCGGTTTAGGGTACGGGTTAGGATTAGGGTACGTGTTAGGGTTAGGGTAGGGGTTAGGGTTAGGGTACGCTTTAGGGTTAGGGTAGTTATTAAACCTATCCCACTCTCTAGATACCCCTTAGCACGTAAAGGAATATTATTTGGGGGTCCAGCCATGGAGAAGAGTTTAGACACTAGGATAAGATAAGGAACACACCCAGTATAAAGAAATCACATTAGGATTCTCTTTTTAAGCTGTTCCTTAAAACACTAGTGCTTAGGAAATCTATTGGAGGCAGAAGCAGTCAAGGGTAGCCTAGGGTTAGGGTTAGGCTTAGGGTTAGGGTTAGGGTACGGCTTAGGGTATGGGTTCGGGGAGGGGTTCGGGTACGGCGTAGGGTATGGGTTAGGGTTAGGGTTAGGGTTCGTGTTAGGGTTAGGGCTCGGTTTAGGGTATGGGTTAGGATTAGGGTACGTTTTAGGGTTAGGGTAGGGGTTAGGGTTAGGGTACGCTTTAGGGTTAGGATAGTTATTAAACCTATGCCACTCTCTAGATACCCCTTAGCACGTAAAGGAATATTATTTGGGGGTCCAGCCATGGAGAAGAGTTTAGACACTAGGATAAGATAAGGAACACAACCATTATAAAGAAATCACATTAGGATTCTCTTTTTAAGCTGTTCCTTAAAACACTAGTGCTTAGGAAATCTATTGGAGGCAGAAGCAGTCAAGGGTAGCCTAGGGTTAGGGTACGGCTTAGGGTTAGGGTTAGGGTACGGCTTAGGGTATGGGTTCGGGGAGGGGTTCGGGTACGGCGTATTGTATGGGTTAGGGTTAGGGTTCGTGTTAGGGTTAAGGCTCGGTTTAGGGTACGGGTTAGGATTAGGGTACGTGTTAGGGTTAGGGTAGGGGTTAGGGTTAGGGTACGCTTTAGGGTTAGGGTAGTTATTAAACCTATCCCACTCTCTAGATACCCCTTAGCACGTAAAGGAATATTATTTGGGGGTCCAGCCATGGAGAAGAGTTTAGACACTAGGATAAGATAAGGAACACACCCATTATAAAGAAATCACATTAGGATTCTCTTTTTAAGCTGTTCCTTAAAACACTAGTGCTTAGGAAATCTATTGGAGGCAGAAGCAGTCAAGGGTAGCCTAGGGTTAGGGATAGGCTTAGGGTTAGGGTTAGGGTATGGCTTTGGGTACGGGTTCGGGGAGGGGTTCGGGTACGGCGTAGGGTATGGGTTAGGGTTAGGGTTAGGGTAAGTGTTAGGGTTAGGGCTCGGTTTAGGGTACGGGTTAGGATTAGGGTACGTGTTAGGGTTAGGGTAGGGGTTAGGGTTAGGGTACGCGTTAGGGTTAGGGTAGTTATTAAACCTATCCCACTCTCTAGATACCCCTTAGCACGTAAAGGAATATTATTTGGAGTTCCAGCCATGGAGAAGAGTTTAGACACTAGGATAAGATAAGGAACACACACATTATAAAGAAGTCACATTAGGATTCTCTTTTTAAGCTGTTCCTTAAAACACTAGTGCTTAGGAAATCTATTGGAGGCAGAAGCAGCCAAGGGTAGCCTAGGGTTAGGGTTAGGTTTAGGGTTAGGGTTAGGGTACGGCTTAGGTTACGGGTTCGGGGAGGGGTTCGGGTACGGCGTAGGGTAGGGGTTAGGGTTAGGGTTAGGGTTAGGGTTAGTGTTAGGGTTAGGCCTCGGTTTAGGGTACGGGTTAGGATTAGGGTACGTTTTAGGGTTAGGGTAGGGGTTAGGGTTAGGGTACGCGTTAGGGTTAGGGTAGTTATTAAACCTATCCCACTCTCTAGGTACCCCTTAGCACGTAAAGGAATATTATTTGGGGGTTCAGCCATGGAGAAGAGTTTAGACACTAGGATAAGATAAGGAACACACCCATTATAAAGAAATCACATTAGGATTCTCTTTTTAAGCTGTTCCTTAAAACACTAGTGCTTAGGAAATCTATTGGAGGCAGAAGCAGTCAAGGGTAGCCTAGGGTTACGGTTAGGCTTAGGGTTAGGGTTAGGGTACGGCTTAGGGTACGGGTTCGGGGAGGGGTTCGGGTACGGCGTAGGGTATGGGTTAGGGTTAGGGTTAGGGTTCGTGTTAGGGTTAGGGCTCGGTTTAGGGTACGGGTTAGGATTAGGGTACGTGTTAGGGTTAGGGTAGGGGTTAGGGTTAGGGTACGCTTTAGGGTTAGGGTAGTTATTAAACCTATCCCACTCTCTAGATACCCCTTAGCACGTAAAGGAATATTACTTGGGGGTCCAGCCATGGAGAAGAGTTTAGACACTAGGATAAGATAAGGAACACACCCATTATAAAGAAATCACATTAGGATTCTCTTTTTAAGCTGTTCCTTAAAACACTAGTGCTTAGGAAATCTATTGGAGGCAGATGCACCCAAGGGTACCCTAGGGTTAGGGTTAGGCTTAGGGTTAGGGTTAGGGTACAGCTTAGGTTACGGGTTCGGGGAGGGGTCCGGGTACGGCGTAGGGTATGGGTTAGGGTTAGGGTTAGGGTTAGGGTTAGTGTTAGGGTTAGGGCTCGGTTTAGGGTACGGGTTAGGATTAGGGTACGTGTTAGGGTTAGGGGTTAGGGTTAGGGTACGCGTTAGGGTTAGGGTAGTTATTAAACCTATCCCACTCTCTAGATACCCCTTAGCACGTAAAGAAATATTATTTGGGGGTCCAGACATGGAGAAGAGTTTAGACACGAGGATAAGATAAGGAACACACCCATTATAAAGAAATCACATTAGGATTCTCTTTTTAAGCTGTTCCTTAAAACACTAGTACTTAGGAAATCTATTGGAGGCAGAAGCAGTCAAGGGTAGCCTAGGGTTAGGGTTAGGCTTAGGGTTAGGGTTAGGGTACGGCTTAGGGTATGGGTTCGGGGAGGGGTTCGGGTACGGCGTATTGTATGGGTTAGGGTTAGGGTTCGTGTTAGGGTTAAGGCTCGGTTTAGGGTACGGGTTAGGATTAGGGTACGTGTTAGGGTTAGGGTAGGGGTTAGGGTTAGGGTACGCTTTAGGGTTAGGGTAGTTATTAAACCTATCCCACTCTCTAGATACCCCTTAGCACGTAAAGGAATATTATTTGGGGGTCCAGCCATGGAGAAGAGTTTAGACACTAGGATAAGATAAGGAACACACCCATTATAAAGAAATCACATTAGGATTCTCTTTTTAAGCTGTTCCTTAAAACACTAGTGCTTAGGAAATCTATTGGAGGCAGAAGCAGTCAAGGGTAGCCTAGGGTTAGGGATAGGCTTAGGGTTAGGGTTAGGGTATGGCTTTGGGTACGGGTTCGGGGAGGGGTTCGGGTACGGCGTAGGGTATGGGTTAGGGTTAGGGTTAGGGTAAGTGTTAGGGTTAGGGCTCGGTTTAGGGTACGGGTTAGGATTAGGGTACGTGTTAGGGTTAGGGTAGGGGTTAGGGTTAGGGTACGCGTTAGGGTTAGGGTAGTTATTAAACCTATCCCACTCTCTAGATACCCCTTAGCACGTAAAGGAATATTATTTGGAGTTCCAGCCATGGAGAAGAGTTTAGACACTAGGATAAGATAAGGAACACACACATTATAAAGAAATCACATTAGGATTCTCTTTTTAAGCTGTTCCTTAAAACACTAGTGCTTAGGAAATCTATTGGAGGCAGAAGCAGTCAAGGGTAGCCTAGGGTTAGGGTTAGGCTTAGGGTTAGGGTTAGGGTACGGCTTAGGGTACGGGTTCGGGGAGGGGTTCGGGTATGGCGTAGGGTATGGGTTAGGGTTAGGGTTAGGGTTCGTGTTAGTGTTAGGGCTCGGTTTAGGGTACGGGTTAGGATTAGGGTACGTGTTAGGGTTAGGGTAGGGGTTAGGGTTAGGGTACGCGTTAGGGTTAGGGTAGTTATTAAACCTATCCCACTCTCTAGGTACCCCTTAGCACGTAAAGGAATATTATTTGGGGGTCCAGCCATGGAGAAGAGTTTAGACAGTAGGATAAGATAAGGAACACACCCATTATAAAGAAATCACATTAGGATTCTCTTTTTAAGCTGTTCCTTAAAACACTAGTGCTTAGGAAATCTATTGGAGGCAGAAGCAGTCAAGGGTAGCCTAGGGTTAGGGTTAGGCTTAGGGTTAGGGTTAGGGTACGGCTTAGGTTACGGGTTCGGGGAGGGGTTCGGGTATGGCGTAGGGTATGGGTTAGGGTTAGGGTTAGGGTTAGTGTTAGCGTTAGGGCTCGGTTTAGGATACGTGTTAGGATTAGGGTACGTGTTAGGGTTAGGGTAGGGGTTAGGGTTAGGGTACGCGTTAGGGTTAGGGTAGTTATTAAAACTGTCCCACTCTCTAGATACCACTTAGCACGTAAAGGAATATTATTTGGGGGTCCAGCCATGGAGAAGAGTTTAGACACTAGGATAAGATAAGGAACACACCCATTATAAGGAAATCACATTACGATTCTCTTTTTAAGCTGTTCCTTAAAACACTACTGCTTAGGAAATCTATTGGAGGCAGAAGCAGTCAAGGGTAGCCTAGGGTTAGGGTTAGGCTTAGGGTTAGGGTTAGGGTACGGCTTAGGTTACGGGTTCGGGGAGGGGTTCGGGTACGGCGTAGGGTATGGGTTAGGATTAGGGTTAGGGTTCGTGTTAGGGTTAGGGCTCGGTTTAGGGTACGGGTTAGGGTTAGGGTACGTTTTAGGGTTAGGGTAGGGGTTAGAGTTAGGGTACGCGTTAGGGTTAGGGTAGTTATTAAACCTATCCCACTCTCTAGATACCCCTTAGCATGTAAAGGAATATTATTTGGGGGTCCAGCCATGGAGAAGAGTTTAGACACTAGGATAAGATAAGGAACACACCCATTATAAAGAAATCACATTAGGATTCTCTTTTTAAGCTGTTCCTTAAAACACTAGTGCTTAGGAAATCTATTGGAGGCAGAAGCAGTCAAGGGTAGCCTAGGGTTAGGGTTAGGCTTAGGGTTAGGGTTAGGGTACGGCTTAGGGTACGGGTTCGGGGAGGGGTTCGGGTATGGCGCAGGGTATGGGTTAGGGTTAGGGTTAGGGTTAGTGTTAGGGTTAGGGCTCGGTTTAGGGTACGGGTTAGGATTAGGGTACGTGTTAGGGTTAGGGTAGGGGTTAGGGTTAGGGTACGCGTTAGGGTTAGGGTAGTTATTAAACCTATCCCACTCTCTAGATACCCCTTAGCACGTAAAGGAATATTATTTGGGGGTCCAGCCATGGAGAAGAGTTTAGACACTAGGATAAGATAAGGAACACACCCATTATAAAGAAATCACATTAGGATTCTCTTTTTAAGCTGTTCCTTCAAACACTAGTGCTTAGGAAATCTATTGGAGGCAGAAGCAGTCAAGGGTAGCCTAGGGTTAGGGTTAGGCTTAGGGTTAGGGTTAGGGTACGGCTTAGGGTACGGGTTCGGGGAGGGGTTCGGGTACAGCGTAGGGTATGGATTAGGGTTAGGGTTAGGGTTCGTGTTAGGGTTAGGGCTCGGTTTAGGGTACGGGTTAGGATTAGGGTACGTGTTAGGGTTAGGGTAGGGGTTAGGGTTAGGGTACGCGTTAGGGTTAGGGTAGTTATTAAACCTATCCCACTCTCTAGATACCCCTTAGCACGTAAAGGAATATTATTTGGGGGTCCAGCCATGGAGAAGAGTTTAGACACTAGGATAAGATAAGGAACACACCCAGTATAAAGAAATCACATTAGGATCCTCTTTTTAAGCTGTTCCTTAAAACACTAGTGCTTAGGAAATCTATTGGAGGCAGAAGCAGTCAAGGGTAGCCTAGGGTTAGGGTTAGGCTTAGGGTTAGGGTTAGGGTACGGCTTTGTGTATGGGTTCGGGGAGAGGTTCGGGTACGGCGTAGGGTATGGGTTAGGGTTAGGGTAAGTGTTAGGGTTAGGGCTCGGTTTAGGGTACGGGTTAGGATTAGGGTACGTGTTAGGGTTAGGGTAGGGGTTAGGGTTAGGGTACGCGTTAGGGTTAGGGTAGTTATTAAACGTATCCCACTCTCTAGATACCCCTTAGCACGTAAAGGAATATTATTTGGAGTTCCAGCCATGGAGAAGAGATTAGACACTAGGATAAGATAAGGAACACACCCATTATAAAGAAATCACATTAGGATTCTCTTTTTAAGCTGTTCCTTAAAACACTAGTGCTTAGGAAATCTATTGGAGGCAGAAGCAGTCAAGGGTAGCCTAGGGTTAGGGTTAGGCTTAGGGTTAGGGTTAGGGTACGGCTTAGGGTAGGGGTTCGGGGAGGGGTTCGGGTACGGCGTAGGGTATGGGTTAGGGTTAGGGTTAGGGTTAGTGTTAGGGTTAGGGCTCGGTTTAGGGTACGGGTTAGGATTAGGGTACGTGTTAGGGTTAGTATAGGGGGTAGGGTTAGGGTACGCGTGAGCGTTAGGCTAGTTATTAAACCTTTCCCACTCTCTTGATACCCCTCAGCAAGTAAAGAATATTATTTGGGGGTCCAGCCATGGAGAAGAGTTTAGACACTAGGATAAGATAAGGAACACACCCATTATAAAGAAATCACATTAGGATTCTCTTTTTAAGCTGTTCCTTAAAAAACTAGTGCTTAGGAAATCTATTGGAGGCAGAAGCAGTCAAGGGTAGCCTAGGGTTAGGGTTAGGGTTAGGGTACGGCTTAGGGTACGGTTCCGGGGAGGGGATCGGGTACGGCGTAGGGTATGGGTTAGGGTTAGTGTTCGTGTTAGGGTTAGGGCTCGGTTTAGGGTACGGGTTAGGATTAGGGTACGTGTTAGGGTTAGGGTAGGGGTTAGGGTTAGGGTACGCGTTAGGGTTAGGGTAGTTATTTTTTTTTTTTTTTTTTTTTATAAAGTCTCTTTATTCTTTTTTTTTTTTTTAATTAATTAATTAATTAATTTATGGTTGTGTTGGGTCTTCGTTTCTGTGCGAGGGCTTCCTCTAGTTGTGGCAAGTGGGGTCCACTCTTCATCGCGGTGCGCGGGCCTCTCACTATCGCGGCCTCTCCTGTTGGGGAGCACAGGCTCCAGACACGCAGGCTCAGCAATTGTGGCTCACGGGCCTAGTCGCTCCACGGCATGTGGGATCTTCCCAGACCAGGGCTGGAACCCGTGTCCCCTGCATTGGCAGGCAGATTCTCAACCACTGCGCCACCAGGGAAGCCCTAGGGTAGTTATTAAACCTATCCCACTCTCTAGATACCACTTAGCACGTAAAGGAATATTATTTGGGGGTCCAGCCATGGAGAAGAGTTTAGACACTAGGATAAGATAAGGAACACACCCATTATAAGGAAATCACATTAGGATTCTCTTTTTAAGCTGTTCCTTAAAACACTAGTGCTTAGGAAATCTACTGGAGGCAGAAGCAGTCAAGGGTAGCCTAGGGTTAGGGTTAGGTTTAGGGTACGGCTTAGGGTACGGTTTCGGGGAGGGGATCGGGTACGGCGTAGGGTATGGGATAGGGTTAGGGTTAGTTTTAGGGTTAGGGCTCGATTTAGGGTACGGGTTAGGATTAGGGTACGTGTTAGGGTTAGGGTAGGGGTTAGGGTTAGGGTACGCGTTAGGGTTAGGGTAGTTATTAAACCTATCCCACTCTCTAGATACCCCTTAGCACGTAAAGGAATATTATTTGGGGGTCCAGCCATGGAGAAGAGTTTAGACACTAGGATAAGATAAGGAACACACCCATTATAAAGAAATCACATTAGGATTCTCTTTTTAAGCTGTTCCTTAAAACACTAGTGCTTAGGAAATCTATTGGAGGCAGAAGCAGTCAAGGGTAGCCTAGGGTTAGGGTTAGGCTTAGGGTTAGGGTTAGGGTACGGCTTCGGGTATGGGTTCGGGGAGGGGTTCGGGTACGACGTAGGGTAAGGGTTAGTGTTAGGGTTAGGGTTCGTGTTAGGGTTAGGGCTCGGTTTAGGGTACGGGTTAGGATTAGGGTACGTGTTAGGGTTAGGGTAGGGGTTAGGGTTAGGGTACGCTTTAGGATTAGGGTAGTTATTAAACCTATGCCACTCTCTAGATACCCCTTAGCACGTAAAGGAATATTATTTGGGGGTCCAGCCATGGAGAAGAGTTTAGACACTAGGATAAGATAAGGAACACACCCATTATAAAGAAATCACATTAGGATTCTCTTTTTAAGCTGTTCCTTAAAACACTAGTGCTTAGGAAATCTATTGGAGGCAGAAGCAGTCAAGGGTAGCCTAGGGTTAGGGTTAGGCTTAGGGTTAGGGTTAGGGTACGGCTTTGGGTACGGGTTCGGGGAGAGGTTCGGGTACGGCGTAGGGTATGGGTTAGGGTTAGGGTTAGGGTAAGTGTTAGGGTTAGGGCTCGGTTTAGGGTACGGGTTAGGATTAGGGTACGTGTTAGGGTTAGGGTAGGGGTTAGGGTTAGGGTACGCTTTAGGGTTAGGGTAGTTATTAAACCTATCCCACTCTCTAGATACCCCTTAGCACGTAAAGGAATATTATTTAGAGTTCCAGCCATGGAGAAGAGTTTAGACACTAGGATAAGATAAGGAACACACCCATTATAAAGAAATCACATTAGGATTCTCTTTTTAAGCTGTTCCTTAAAACACTAGTGCTTAGGAAATCTATTGGAGGCAGAAGCAGTCAAGGGTAGCCTAGGGTTAGGGTTAGGCTTAGGGTTAGGGTTAGGGTACGGCTTTGGGTACGGGTTCGGGGAGAGGTTCGGGTACGGCGTAGGGTATGGGTTAGGGTTAGGGTTAGGGTTAGTGTTAGGGTTAGGGCTCGGTTTAGGGTACGGGTTAGGATTAGGGTACGTGTTAGGGTTAGTGTAGGGGTTAGGGTTAGGGTACGCGTTAGCGTTAGGCTAGTTATTAAACCTTTCCCAGTCTCTGGATACCCCTCAGCACGTATAGAATATTATTTGGGGGTCCAGCCATGGAGAAGAGTTTAGACACTAGGATAAGATAAGGAACACACCCATTATAAAGAAATCACATTAGGATTCTCTTTTTAAGCTGTTCCTTAAAAAACTAGTGCTTAGGAAATCTATTGGAGGCAGAAGCAGTCAAGGGTAGCCTAGGGTTAGGGTTAGGGTTAGGGTACGGCTTAGGGTACGGTTTTGGGGAGGGGATCGGGTACGGCGTAGGGTATGGGTTAGGGTTAGGGTTAGTTTTAGGGTTAGGGCTCGGTTTAGGGTACGGGTTAGGATTACGGTACGTGTTAGGGTTAGGGTAGGGGTTAGGGTTACGGTACGCGTTAGGGTTAGGGTAGTTATTAAACCTATCCCACTCTCTAGATACCCCTTAGCACGTAAAGGAATATTATTTGGGGGTCCAGACATGGAGAAGAGTTTAGACACGAGGATAAGATAAGGAACACACCCATTATAAAGAAATCACATTAGGATTCTCTTTTTAAGCTGTTCCTTAAAACACTAGTACTTAGGAAATCTATTGGAGGCAGAAGCAGTCAAGGGTAGCCTAGGGTTAGGGTTAGGCTTAGGGTTAGGGTTAGGGTACGGCTTAGGGTATGGGTTCGGGGAGGGGTTCGGGTACGGCGTATTGTATGGGTTAGGGTTAGGGTTCGTGTTAGGGTTAAGGCTCGGTTTAGGGTACGGGTTAGGATTAGGGTACGTGTTAGGGTTAGGGTAGGGGTTAGGGTTAGGGTACGCTTTAGGGTTAGGGTAGTTATTAAACCTATCCCACTCTCTAGATACCCCTTAGCACGTAAAGGAATATTATTTGGGGGTCCAGCCATGGAGAAGAGTTTAGACACTAGGATAAGATAAGGAACACACCCATTATAAAGAAATCACATTAGGATTCTCTTTTTAAGCTGTTCCTTAAAACACTAGTGCTTAGGAAATCTATTGGAGGCAGAAGCAGTCAAGGGTAGCCTAGGGTTAGGGATAGGCTTAGGGTTAGGGTTAGGGTATGGCTTTGGGTACGGGTTCGGGGAGGGGTTCGGGTACGGCGTAGGGTATGGGTTAGGGTTAGGGTTAGGGTAAGTGTTAGGGTTAGGGCTCGGTTTAGGGTACGGGTTAGGATTAGGGTACGTGTTAGGGTTAGGGTAGGGGTTAGGGTTAGGGTACGCGTTAGGGTTAGGGTAGTTATTAAACCTATCCCACTCTCTAGATACCCCTTAGCACGTAAAGGAATATTATTTGGAGTTCCAGCCATGGAGAAGAGTTTAGACACTAGGATAAGATAAGGAACACACACATTATAAAGAAATCACATTAGGATTCTCTTTTTAAGCTGTTCCTTAAAACACTAGTGCTTAGGAAATCTATTGGAGGCAGAAGCAGTCAAGGGTAGCCTAGGGTTAGGGTTAGGCTTAGGGTTAGGGTTAGGGTACGGCTTAGGGTACGGGTTCGGGGAGGGGTTCGGGTATGGCGTAGGGTATGGGTTAGGGTTAGGGTTAGGGTTCGTGTTAGTGTTAGGGCTCGGTTTAGGGTACGGGTTAGGATTAGGGTACGTGTTAGGGTTAGGGTAGGGGTTAGGGTTAGGGTACGCGTTAGGGTTAGGGTAGTTATTAAACCTATCCCACTCTCTAGGTACCCCTTAGCACGTAAAGGAATATTATTTGGGGGTCCAGCCATGGAGAAGAGTTTAGACACTAGGATAAGATAAGGAACACACCCATTATAAAGAAATCACATTAGGATTCTCTTTTTAAGCTGTTCCTTAAAACACTAGTGCTTAGGAAATCTATTGGAGGCAGAAGCAGTCAAGGGTAGCCTAGGGTTAGTGTTAGGCTTAGGGTTAGGGTTAGGGTACGGCTTAGGTTACGGGTTCGGGGAGGGGTTCGGGTATGGCGTAGGGTATGGGTTAGGGTTAGGGTTAGGGTTAGTGTTAGCGTTAGGGCTCGGTTTAGGATACGTGTTAGGATTAGGGTACGTGTTAGGGTTAGGGTAGGGGTTAGGGTTAGGGTACGCGTTAGGGTTAGGGTAGTTATTAAAACTGTCCCACTCTCTAGATACCACTTAGCACGTAAAGGAATATTATTTGGGGGTCCAGCCATGGAGAAGAGTTTAGACACTAGGATAAGATAAGGAACACACCCATTATAAGGAAATCACATTACGATTCTCTTTTTAAGCTGTTCCTTAAAACACTACTGCTTAGGAAATCTATTGGAGGCAGAAGCAGTCAAGGGTAGCCTAGGGTTAGGGTTAGGCTTAGGGTTAGGGTTAGGGTACGGCTTAGGTTACGGGTTCGGGGAGGGGTTCGGGTACGGCGTAGGGTATGGGTTAGGATTAGGGTTAGGGTTCGTGTTAGGGTTAGGGCTCGGTTTAGGGTACGGGTTAGGGTTAGGGTACGTTTTAGGGTTAGGGTAGGGGTTAGAGTTAGGGTACGCGTTAGGGTTAGGGTAGTTATTAAACCTATCCCACTCTCTAGATACCCCTTAGCATGTAAAGGAATATTATTTGGGGGTCCAGCCATGGAGAAGAGTTTAGACACTAGGATAAGATAAGGAACACACCCATTATAAAGAAATCACATTAGGATTCTCTTTTTAAGCTGTTCCTTAAAACACTAGTGCTTAGGAAATCTATTGGAGGCAGAAGCAGTCAAGGGTAGCCTAGGGTTAGGGTTAGGCTTAGGGTTAGGGTTAGGGTACGGCTTAGGGTACGGGTTCGGGGAGGGGTTCGGGTATGGCGCAGGGTATGGGTTAGGGTTAGGGTTAGGGTTAGTGTTAGGGTTAGGGCTCGGTTTAGGGTACGGGTTAGGATTAGGGTACGTGTTAGGGTTAGGGTAGGGGTTAGGGTTAGGGTACGCGTTAGGGTTAGGGTAGTTATTAAACCTATCCCACTCTCTAGATACCCCTTAGCACGTAAAGGAATATTATTTGGGGGTCCAGCCATGGAGAAGAGTTTAGACACTAGGATAAGATAAGGAACACACCCATTATAAAGAAATCACATTAGGATTCTCTTTTTAAGCTGTTCCTTCAAACACTAGTGCTTAGGAAATCTATTGGAGGCAGAAGCAGTCAAGGGTAGCCTAGGGTTAGGGATAGGCTTAGGGTTAGGGTTAGGGTACGGCTTAGGTTACGGGTTCGGGGAGGGGTTCGGGTACGGCGTAGGGTATGGATTAGGGTTAGGGTTAGGGTTCGTGTTAGGGTTAGGGCTCGGTTTAGGGTACGGGTTAGGATTAGGGTACGTGTTAGGGTTAGGGTAGGGGTTAGGGTTAGGGTACGCGTTAGGGTTAGGGTAGTTATTAAACCTATCCCACTCTCTAGATACCCCTTAGCACGTAAAGGAATATTATTTGGGGGTCCAGCCATGGAGAAGAGTTTAGACACTAGGATAAGATAAGGAACACACCCAGTATAAAGAAATCACATTAGGATCCTCTTTTTAAGCTGTTCCTTAAAACACTAGTGCTTAGGAAATCTATTGGAGGCAGAAGCAGTCAAGGGTAGCCTAGGGTTAGGGTTAGGCTTAGGGTTAGGGTTAGGGTACGGCTTTGTGTATGGGTTCGGGGAGAGGTTCGGGTACGGCGTAGGGTATGGGTTAGGGTTAGGGTAAGTGTTAGGGTTAGGGCTCGGTTTAGGGTACGGGTTAGGATTAGGGTACGTGTTAGGGTTAGGGTAGGGGTTAGGGTTAGGGTACGCGTTAGGGTTAGGGTAGTTATTAAACGTATCCCACTCTCTAGATACCCCTTAGCACGTAAAGGAATATTATTTGGAGTTCCAGCCATGGAGAAGAGATTAGACACTAGGATAAGATAAGGAACACACCCATTATAAAGAAATCACATTAGGATTCTCTTTTTAAGCTGTTCCTTAAAACACTAGTGCTTAGGAAATCTATTGGAGGCAGAAGCAGTCAAGGGTAGCCTAGGGTTAGGGTTAGGCTTAGGGTTAGGGTTAGGGTACGGCTTAGGGTAGGGGTTCGGGGAGGGGTTCGGGTACGGCGTAGGGTATGGGTTAGGGTTAGGGTTAGGGTTAGTGTTAGGGTTAGGGCTCGGTTTAGGGTACGGGTTAGGATTAGGGTACGTGTTAGGGTTAGTATAGGGGGTAGGGTTAGGGTACGCGTGAGCGTTAGGCTAGTTATTAAACCTTTCCCACTCTCTTGATACCCCTCAGCAAGTAAAGAATATTATTTGGGGGTCCAGCCATGGAGAAGAGTTTAGACACTAGGATAAGATAAGGAACACACCCATTATAAAGAAATCACATTAGGATTCTCTTTTTAAGCTGTTCCTTAAAAAACTAGTGCTTAGGAAATCTATTGGAGGCAGAAGCAGTTAAGGGTAGCCTAGGGTTAGGGTTAGGGTTAGGGTACGGCTTAGGGTACGGTTCCGGGGAGGGGATCGGGTACGGCGTAGGGTATGGGTTAGGGTTAGTGTTCGTGTTAGGGTTAGGGCTCGGTTTAGGGTACGGGTTAGGATTAGGGTACGTGTTAGGGTTAGGGTAGGGGTTAGGGTTAGGGTACGCGTTAGGGTTAGGGTAGTTATTTTTTTTTTTTTTTTTTTTATAAAGTCTCTTTATTCTTTTTTTTTTTTTTAATTAATTAATTAATTAATTTATGGTTGTGTTGGGTCTTCGTTTCTGTGCGAGGGCTTCCTCTAGTTGTGGCAAGTGGGGTCCACTCTTCATCGCGGTGCGCGGGCCTCTCACTATCGCGGCCTCTCCTGTTGGGGAGCACAGGCTCCAGACACGCAGGCTCAGCAATTGTGGCTCACGGGCCTAGTCGCTCCACGGCATGTGGGATCTTCCCAGACCAGGGCTGGAACCCGTGTCCCCTGCATTGGCAGGCAGATTCTCAACCACTGCGCCACCAGGGAAGCCCTAGGGTAGTTATTAAACCTATCCCACTCTCTAGATACCACTTAGCACGTAAAGGAATATTATTTGGGGGTCCAGCCATGGAGAAGAGTTTAGACACTAGGATAAGATAAGGAACACACCCATTATAAGGAAATCACATTAGGATTCTCTTTTTAAGCTGTTCCTTAAAACACTAGTGCTTAGGAAATCTACTGGAGGCAGAAGCAGTCAAGGGTAGCCTAGGGTTAGGGTTAGGTTTAGGGTACGGCTTAGGGTACGGTTTCGGGGAGGGGATCGGGTACGGCGTAGGGTATGGGATAGGGTTAGGGTTAGTTTTAGGGTTAGGGCTCGATTTAGGGTACGGGTTAGGATTAGGGTACGTGTTAGGGTTAGGGTAGGGGTTAGGGTTAGGGTACGCGTTAGGGTTAGGGTAGTTATTAAACCTATCCCACTCTCTAGATACCCCTTAGCACGTAAAGGAATATTATTTGGGGGTCCAGCCATGGAGAAGAGTTTAGACACTAGGATAAGATAAGGAACACACCCATTATAAAGAAATCACATTAGGATTCTCTTTTTAAGCTGTTCCTTAAAACACTAGTGCTTAGGAAATCTATTGGAGGCAGAAGCAGTCAAGGGTAGCCTAGGGTTAGGGTTAGGCTTAGGGTTAGGGTTAGGGTACGGCTTCGGGTATGGGTTCGGGGAGGGGTTCGGGTACGACGTAGGGTAAGGGTTAGTGTTAGGGTTAGGGTTCGTGTTAGGGTTAGGGCTCGGTTTAGGGTACGGGTTAGGATTAGGGTACGTGTTAGGGTTAGGGTAGGGGTTAGGGTTAGGGTACGCTTTAGGATTAGGGTAGTTATTAAACCTATGCCACTCTCTAGATACCCCTTAGCACGTAAAGGAATATTATTTGGGGGTCCAGCCATGGAGAAGAGTTTAGACACTAGGATAAGATAAGGAACACACCCATTATAAAGAAATCACATTAGGATTCTCTTTTTAAGCTGTTCCTTAAAACACTAGTGCTTAGGAAATCTATTGGAGGCAGAAGCAGTCAAGGGTAGCCTAGGGTTAGGGTTAGGCTTAGGGTTAGGGTTAGGGTACGGCTTTGGGTACGGGTTCGGGGAGAGGTTCGGGTACGGCGTAGGGTATGGGTTAGGGTTAGGGTTAGGGTAAGTGTTAGGGTTAGGGCTCGGTTTAGGGTACGGGTTAGGATTAGGGTACGTGTTAGGGTTAGGGTAGGGGTTAGGGTTAGGGTACGCTTTAGGGTTAGGGTAGTTATTAAACCTATCCCACTCTCTAGATACCCCTTAGCACGTAAAGGAATATTATTTAGAGTTCCAGCCATGGAGAAGAGTTTAGACACTAGGATAAGATAAGGAACACACCCATTATAAAGAAATCACATTAGGATTCTCTTTTTAAGCTGTTCCTTAAAACACTAGTGCTTAGGAAATCTATTGGAGGCAGAAGCAGTCAAGGGTAGCCTAGGGTTAGGGTTAGGCTTAGGGTTAGGGTTAGGGTACGGCTTTGGGTACGGGTTCGGGGAGAGGTTCGGGTACGGCGTAGGGTATGGGTTAGGGTTAGGGTTAGGGTTAGTG
>NW_028121846.1:0-36533 GCF_965194805.1 Balaenoptera borealis | reverse complement strand
TTACCACTTCTTCTTTGTCCATTCATCTGATTATGGACCTTTTTTGTGTTTCCATGTCTTGGCTATTTCAGTATTGCTGCAGTGCACATTTGCCTGCCTCTGTCTTTCCGATTCTTGTGGTCTTAGGTTATAGGCCCAAAAGGTGCCCTGCCGCATCATATGGTAGCTCAATTTTTACGTTTTAAAGCAGCTCCGTTCAGTTTTCGTTAGTGCTGTTACCACTTTACATTCCACCAGCATCTAGAAATTACAGAGTTCTCTAAAAGCCCTTAGCATTTATAGTTTGTAGACTTTTTGCTGATGGCCATTTGACTGGTGTGAGCTGAAACGTTTTCACGTTGGATTTGCATGTGGCTAATAATTCCTTATACTGAACTTTAGGCATGTCCTCTTTTTTCTTTTCCTTCTTTTTTAAAGAGTGACTACAACTTCCCTCTTCGTATTGACTTCTTGAAAAAGTTGTAATGTGTAGAATTTTCTTGCCTATTCCCTACCCCAGGGCATTTGTTGAGGGCAGGTGTCATTTACAGCCCTGCAGTCCTTGTGACTATTAAGCAACCATTAGCACTTGGTTTAAAGCTGCTGTTATGGGAAACAACCACAAGGCGGCAGCATTATTACGTTCTCAACGCTTGTTACTAGTGCAAAAGAGTCTTCCTGAAAGTAGTGTTCCAAGGTTGTAAATTAGAGTGGAATGTGCTGGGACAAGCCCCCAGAAGTTTATGTCACCTTACTTATGTTTGTTTTTTAAATTTAATTTCTATTTCTTATCGGAGTAAATTTGATTAGAGTGTTGTGGTTTTCTGGCTGTACAGAATCTGCTCAATGATTCATACATATGTCTGTTCATCTTCGGATCCTGTTACCTTGTATGTTATTACAGAAAGTTGAGTAGACCTCCTTGGTATTTGGTAGGTGTTTTGTCTTTATATATTTTATATGTATTGGTGAGTATATAATTCATATGGTTTATATGTTATATGTTTATATACATTTAACATACATTAGTATATCTATGTTAGCCCCATAGTCCTAATTTATCCATCCTCCCACCTTTCATTTTGGCTAACCATTAGTTTGTTTTATAAGTCTGTGAGTGTCTTTTTCTGTGAAAATATGTTTATTGGTAGCAACCTTAGGCTAACATGTATACAAGATATCATAGGATATTTATCATTCCCTCTTGACTTACTTAAGCTAATATGATTATTTCTAGGCTCATGTGTAGTCCTGAAAACGGCATTGTTCATTTTTTTCCCGAGGCTACTCTTCCATTCGGTATGTGTACCACTTCTTCTGTGTCCATTTATCTGTTGATGGACATTTTGTTTGCTTCCATGTCTTGGCTATTGTAAATACTGCTGCAATACACGATTTTCCATCCCGTGTCTTTTTTTTTTTTAAGATTTTTTTTTAAATTAATTAATGAATTTATTTATTTATTTTTGGCTGTGCTGGTTCCTTGTTTCTGTGCGAGGGCTTTCTCCAGTTGCGGCAAGTGGGGGCCACTCCTCATCACGGTGCGCGGGCCTCCCACCATCGCGGCCTCTCCCGCTGCGGAGCACAGGCTCCAGATGCGCAGGCTCAGCAGCTTTGGCTCACGGGCCCAATTGCTCCGCGGCATGCGGGATCCTCCCAGACCAGGGATCGAACCCGTGGCCCCTGCCTTGGCAGGCAGACTCTCAACCACTGCACCACCAGGGAAGCCCCATCCCGTGTCTTTTTGATTCTGACTTTCACAGGTGAAAGGCCCAATAGTGGGACTTCCGGATCATATGGTGACTCAATTTTTACCTTTAAATGCGCTGCCATTCTGTTCCTATTATTGGCCGTTACCAGTTTACATCCCACTTAGACCGAGAGGTTACGCTATTCTCCACAACTTCTTCAACATCTATTGTTTGTAGACTTTTTGCTGATGGTCATTCTGACTGGTGTGGAGGTGATACCTTTGTGTAGATTGGATTTGCATGCGTCTCATATTTCCTGATGTTTTGCGTTTTATCAGTGTCCTTTTCACTTTTTTTTTAAGATTGAGCGAAACGTACAACTTCTAACTGCCTTCTTGAAAAATTTGCTGCGTTTGGATTTTTTTGGCCATTCCCTTCCCCAGGACATTTTTTGAGGGCATGAGTCATTTACAGCCCTGCAGTCCTTGTGAATATTAGTGACCATTAGCAGTAGATTTAAAGCTGCTGTTTGAGGAAACGGCTTTTGGGTGGCAGGATTTCTACGTTGCCACTCTGCTTGCTAGGGAAACAGAACTTCGCTGCAAGTTGTGGTTTTAGGTGCAGATTAGAGTGGAATGTGCCAGGACAAACCCCCATAAGTTTAACCTCCGTAATTCTTGTCTGTCTCTTTAAGTTGTAGTTTTTATCAGAGCAAATTTGATTGAAAAAAAATTTTTTTTTTGTAGGAGTACAGAATCTTGTTCATTTACACATATACCTATATTTATTGATCTTTGGGTCCTTTTCCATGTAGGTTGTTACAGAGTGTTGAGTAGACCACTCTTGGTATTCCATAGGTCTTTGGGGATTATATATTTTATATGTATTAGTATATGTGTGTTAACCCCAATATCCTAATTTATCCATTCCTCACACGTTTTCTTTGGCTTAACCATAAGTTTGTCTTCTCAATCTGAGATTGCCTTTCTCTATGGAAATATGTTCATTTTTATGAATTTTCAGATAACATAAGGGACATCATAGGGCATTTGTCTTTCTCATTCTGACTTACTTCACGTTGTGTGATTATCTCTAGGCTCCTCTGTGGTGCTGCATATGCCATTCTTTTATTTTTTTCCGTGACGGATATTCCATTCTGTCCATATTACCACTTCTTCTTTGTCCATTCATCTGATTATGGACCTTTTTTGTGTTTCCATGTCTTGGCTATTTCAGTATTGCTGCAGTGCACATTTGCCTGCCTCTGTCTTTCCGATTCTTGTGGTCTTAGGTTATAGGCCCAAAAGGTGCCCTGCCGCATCATATGGTAGCTCAATTTTTACGTTTTAAAGCAGCTCCGTTCAGTTTTCGTTAGTGCTGTTACCACTTTACATTCCACCAGCATCTAGAAATTACAGAGTTCTCTAAAAGCCTTAGCATTTATAGTTTGTAGACTTTTTGCTGATGGCCATTTGACTGGTGTGAGCTGAAACGTTTTCACGTTGGATTTGCATGTGGCTAATAATTCCTTATACTGAACTTTAGGCATGTCCTCTTTTTTCTTTTCCTTCTTTTTTTAAAGAGTGACTACAACTTCCCTCTTCGTATTGACTTCTTGAAAAAGTTGTAATGTGTAGAATTTTCTTGCCTATTCCCTACCCCAGGGCATTTGTTGAGGGCAGGTGTCATTTACAGCCCTGCAGTCCTTGTGACTATTAAGCAACCATTAGCACTTGGTTTAAAGCTGCTGTTATGGGAAACAACCACAAAGGCGGCAGCATTATTACGTTCTCAACGCTTGTTACTAGTGCAAAAGAGTCTTCCTGAAAGTAGTGTTCCAAGGTTGTAAATTAGAGTGGAATGTGCTGGGACAAGCCCCCAGAAGTTTATGTCACCTTACTTATGTTGTTTTTTAAATTTAATTTCTATTTCTTATCGGAGTAAATTTGATTAGAGTGTTGTGGTTTTCTGGCTGTACAGAATCTGCTCAATGATTCATACATATGTCTGTTCATCTTCGGATCCTGTTACCTTGTATGTTATTACAGAAAGTTGAGTAGACCTCCCTTGGTATTTGGTAGGTGTTTTGTCTTTATATATTTTATATGTATTGGTGAGTATATAATTCATATGGTTTATATGTTATATGTTTATATACATTTAACATACATTAGTATATCTATGTTAGCCCCATAGTCCTAATTTATCCATCCTCCCACCTTTCATTTTGGCTAACCATTAGTTTGTTTTATAAGTCTGTGAGTGTCTTTTTCTGTGAAAATATGTTTATTGGTAGCAACCTTAGGCTAACATGTATACAAGATATCATAGGATATTTATCATTCCCTCTTGACTTACTTAAGCTAATATGATTATTTCTAGGCTCATGTGTAGTCCTGAAAACGGCATTGTTCATTTTTTTCCCGAGGCTACTCTTCCATTCGGTATGTGTACCACTTCTTCTGTGTCCATTTATCTGTTGATGGACATTTTGTTTGCTTCCATGTCTTGGCTATTGTAAATACTGCTGCAATACACGATTTTCCATCCCGTGTCTTTTTTTTTTTTAAGATTTTTTTTTAAATTAATTAATGAATTTATTTATTTATTTTTGGCTGTGCTGGTTCCTTGTTTCTGTGCGAGGGCTTTCTCCAGTTGCGGCAAGTGGGGGCCACTCCTCATCACGGTGCGCGGGCCTCCCACCATCGCGGCCTCTCCCGCTGCGGAGCACAGGCTCCAGATGCGCAGGCTCAGCAGCTTTGGCTCACGGGCCCAATTGCTCCGCGGCATGCGGGATCCTCCCAGACCAGGGATCGAACCCGTGGCCCCTGCCTTGGCAGGCAGACTCTCAACCACTGCACCACCAGGGAAGCCCCATCCCGTGTCTTTTTGATTCTGACTTTCACAGGTGAAAGGCCCAATAGTGGGACTTCCGGATCATATGGTGACTCAATTTTTACCTTTAAATGCGCTGCCATTCTGTTCCTATTATTGGCCGTTACCAGTTTACATCCCACTTAGACCGAGAGGTTACGCTATTCTCCACAACTTCTTCAACATCTATTGTTTGTAGACTTTTTGCTGATGGTCATTCTGACTGGTGTGAGGTGATACCTTTGTGTAGATTGGATTTGCATGCGTCTCATATTTCCTGATGTTTTGCGTTTATCAGTGTCCTTTTCACTTTTTTTTTAAGATTGAGCGAAACGTACAACTTCTAACTGCCTTCTTGAAAAATTTGCTGCGTTTGGATTTTTTTGGCCATTCCCTTCCCCAGGACATTTTTTGAGGGCATGAGTCATTTACAGCCCTGCAGTCCTTGTGAATATTAGTGACCATTAGCAGTAGATTTAAAGCTGCTGTTTGAGGAAACGGCTTTTGGGTGGCAGGATTTCTACGTTGCCAACTCTGCTTGCTAGGGAAACAGAACTTCGCTGCAAGTTGTGGTTTTAGGTTGCAGATTAGAGTGGAATGTGCCAGGACAAACCCCCATAAGTTTAACCTCCGTAATTCTTGTCTGTCTCTTTAAGTTGTAGTTTTTATCAGAGCAAATTTGATTGAAAAAAAATTTTTTTTTGTAGGAGTACAGAATCTTGTTCATTTACACATATACCTATATTTATTGATCTTTGGGTCCTTTTCCATGTAGGTTGTTACAGAGTGTTGAGTAGACCACTCTTGGTATTCCATAGGTCTTTGGGGATTATATATTTTATATGTATTAGTATATGTGTGTTAACCCCAATATCCTAATTTATCCATTCCTCACACGTTTTCTTTGGCTTAACCATAAGTTTGTCTTCTCAATCTGAGATTGCCTTTCTCTATGGAAATATGTTCATTTTTATGAATTTTCAGATAACATAAGGGACATCATAGGGCATTTGTCTTTCTCATTCTGACTTACTTCACGTTGTGTGATTATCTCTAGGCTCCTCTGTGGTGCTGCATATGCCATTCTTTTATTTTTTTCCGTGACGGATATTCCATTCTGTCCATATTACCACTTCTTCTTTGTCCATTCATCTGATTATGGACCTTTTTTGTGTTTCCATGTCTTGGCTATTTCAGTATTGCTGCAGTGCACATTTGCCTGCCTCTGTCTTTCCGATTCTTGTGGTCTTAGGTTATAGGCCCAAAAGGTGCCCTGCCGCATCATATGGTAGCTCAATTTTTACGTTTTAAAGCAGCTCCGTTCAGTTTTCGTTAGTGCTGTTACCACTTTACATTCCACCAGCATCTAGAAATTACAGAGTTCTCTAAAAGCCCTTAGCATTTATAGTTTGTAGACTTTTTGCTGATGGTCATTTGACTGGTGTGAGCTGAAACGTTTTCACGTTGGATTTGCATGTGGCTAATAATTCCTTATACTGAACTTTAGGCATGTCCTCTTTTTTCTTTTCCTTCTTTTTTAAAGAGTGACTACAACTTCCCTCTTCGTATTGACTTCTTGAAAAAGTTGTAATGTGTAGAATTTTCTTGCCTATTCCCTACCCCAGGGCATTTGTTGAGGGCAGGTGTCATTTACAGCCCTGCAGTCCTTGTGACTATTAAGCAACCATTAGCACTTGGTTTAAAGCTGCTGTTATGGGAAACAACCACAAGGCGGCAGCATTATTACGTTCTCAACGCTTGTTACTAGTGCAAAAGAGTCTTCCTGAAAGTAGTGTTCCAAGGTTGTAAATTAGAGTGGAATGTGCTGGGACAAGCCCCCAGAAGTTTATGTCACCTTACTTATGTTTGTTTTTTAAATTTAATTTCTATTTCTTATCGGAGTAAATTTGATTAGAGTGTTGTGGTTTTCTGGCTGTACAGAATCTGCTCAATGATTCATACATATGTCTGTTCATCTTCGGATCCTGTTACCTTGTATGTTATTACAGAAAGTTGAGTAGACCTCCCTTGGTATTTGGTAGGTGTTTTGTCTTTATATATTTTATATGTATTGGTGAGTATATAATTCATATGGTTTATATGTTATATGTTTATATACATTTAACATACATTAGTATATCTATGTTAGCCCCATAGTCCTAATTTATCCATCCTCCCACCTTTCATTTTGGCTAACCATTAGTTTGTTTTATAAGTCTGTGAGTGTCTTTTTCTGTGAAAATATGTTTATTGGTAGCAACCTTAGGCTAACATGTATACAAGATATCATAGGATATTTATCATTCCCTCTTGACTTACTTAAGCTAATATGATTATTTCTAGGCTCATGTGTAGTCCTGAAAACGGCATTGTTCATTTTTTTCCCGAGGCTACTCTTCCATTCGGTATGTGTACCACTTCTTCTGTGTCCATTTATCTGTTGATGGACATTTTGTTTGCTTCCATGTCTTGGCTATTGTAAATACTGCTGCAATACACGATTTTCCATCCCGTGTCTTTTTTTTTTTTAAGATTTTTTTTTAAATTAATTAATGAATTTATTTATTTATTTTTGGCTGTGCTGGTTCCTTGTTTCTGTGCGAGGGCTTTCTCCAGTTGCGGCAAGTGGGGGCCACTCCTCATCACGGTGCGCGGGCCTCCCACCATCGCGGCCTCTCCCGCTGCGGAGCACAGGCTCCAGATGCGCAGGCTCAGCAGCTTTGGCTCACGGGCCCAATTGCTCCGCGGCATGCGGGATCCTCCCAGACCAGGGATCGAACCCGTGGCCCCTGCCTTGGCAGGCAGACTCTCAACCACTGCACCACCAGGGAAGCCCCATCCCGTGTCTTTTTGATTCTGACTTTCACAGGTGAAAGGCCCAATAGTGGGACTTCCGGATCATATGGTGACTCAATTTTTACCTTTAAATGCGCTGCCATTCTGTTCCTATTATTGGCCGTTACCAGTTTACATCCCACTTAGACCGAGAGGTTACGCTATTCTCCACAACTTCTTCAACATCTATTGTTTGTAGACTTTTTGCTGATGGTCATTCTGACTGGTGTGAGGTGATACCTTTGTGTAGATTGGATTTGCATGCGTCTCATATTTCCTGATGTTTTGCGTTTATCAGTGTCCTTTTCACTTTTTTTTTAAGATTGAGCGAAACGTACAACTTCTAACTGCCTTCTTGAAAAATTTGCTGCGTTTGGATTTTTTTGGCCATTCCCTTCCCCAGGACATTTTTTGAGGGCATGAGTCATTTACAGCCCTGCAGTCCTTGTGAATATTAGTGACCATTAGCAGTAGATTTAAAGCTGCTGTTTGAGGAAACGGCTTTTGGGTGGCAGGATTTCTACGTTGCCAACTCTGCTTGCTAGGGAAACAGAACTTCGCTGCAAGTTGTGGTTTTAGGTTGCAGATTAGAGTGGAATGTGCCAGGACAAACCCCCATAAGTTTAACCTCCGTAATTCTTGTCTGTCTCTTTAAGTTGTAGTTTTTATCAGAGCAAATTTGATTGAAAAAAAATTTTTTTTTGTAGGAGTACAGAATCTTGTTCATTTACACATATACCTATATTTATTGATCTTTGGGTCCTTTTCCATGTAGGTTGTTACAGAGTGTTGAGTAGACCACTCTTGGTATTCCATAGGTCTTTGGGGATTATATATTTTATATGTATTAGTATATGTGTGTTAACCCCAATATCCTAATTTATCCATTCCTCACACGTTTTCTTTGGCTTAACCATAAGTTTGTCTTCTCAATCTGAGATTGCCTTTCTCTATGGAAATATGTTCATTTTTATGAATTTTCAGATAACATAAGGGACATCATAGGGCATTTGTCTTTCTCATTCTGACTTACTTCACGTTGTGTGATTATCTCTAGGCTCCTCTGTGGTGCTGCATATGCCATTCTTTTATTTTTTTCCGTGACGGATATTCCATTCTGTCCATATTACCACTTCTTCTTTGTCCATTCATCTGATTATGGACCTTTTTTGTGTTTCCATGTCTTGGCTATTTCAGTATTGCTGCAGTGCACATTTGCCTGCCTCTGTCTTTCCGATTCTTGTGGTCTTAGGTTATAGGCCCAAAAGGTGCCCTGCCGCATCATATGGTAGCTCAATTTTTACGTTTTAAAGCAGCTCCGTTCAGTTTTCGTTAGTGCTGTTACCACTTTACATTCCACCAGCATCTAGAAATTACAGAGTTCTCTAAAAGCCCTTAGCATTTATAGTTTGTAGACTTTTTGCTGATGGTCATTTGACTGGTGTGAGCTGAAACGTTTTCACGTTGGATTTGCATGTGGCTAATAATTCCTTATACTGAACTTTAGGCATGTCCTCTTTTTTCTTTTCCTTCTTTTTTAAAGAGTGACTACAACTTCCCTCTTCGTATTGACTTCTTGAAAAATTTGTAATGTGTAGAATTTTCTTGCCTATTCCCTACCCCAGGGCATTTGTTGAGGGCAGGTGTCATTTACAGCCCTGCAGTCCTTGTGACTATTAAGCAACCATTAGCACTTGGTTTAAAGCTGCTGTTATGGGAAACAACCACAAGGCGGCAGCATTATTACGTTCTCAACGCTTGTTACTAGTGCAAAAGAGTCTTCCTGAAAGTAGTGTTCCAAGGTTGTAAATTAGAGTGGAATGTGCTGGGACAAGCCCCCAGAAGTTTATGTCACCTTACTTATGTTTGTTTTTTAAATTTAATTTCTATTTCTTATCGGAGTAAATTTGATTAGAGTGTTGTGGTTTTCTGGCTGTACAGAATCTGCTCAATGATTCATACATATGTCTGTTCATCTTCGGATCCTGTTACCTTGTATGTTATTACAGAAAGTTGAGTAGACCTCCCTTGGTATTTGGTAGGTGTTTTGTCTTTATATATTTTATATGTATTGGTGAGTATATAATTCATATGGTTTATATGTTATATGTTTATATACATTTAACATACATTAGTATATCTATGTTAGCCCCATAGTCCTAATTTATCCATCCTCCCACCTTTCATTTTGGCTAACCATTAGTTTGTTTTATAAGTCTGTGAGTGTCTTTTTCTGTGAAAATATGTTTATTGGTAGCAACCTTAGGCTAACATGTATACAAGATATCATAGGATATTTATCATTCCCTCTTGACTTACTTAAGCTAATATGATTATTTCTAGGCTCATGTGTAGTCCTGAAAACGGCATTGTTCATTTTTTTCCCGAGGCTACTCTTCCATTCGGTATGTGTACCACTTCTTCTGTGTCCATTTATCTGTTGATGGACATTTTGTTTGCTTCCATGTCTTGGCTATTGTAAATACTGCTGCAATACACGATTTTCCATCCCGTGTCTTTTTTTTTTTTAAGATTTTTTTTTAAATTAATTAATGAATTTATTTATTTATTTTTGGCTGTGCTGGTTCCTTGTTTCTGTGCGAGGGCTTTCTCCAGTTGCGGCAAGTGGGGGCCACTCCTCATCACGGTGCGCGGGCCTCCCACCATCGCGGCCTCTCCCGCTGCGGAGCACAGGCTCCAGATGCGCAGGCTCAGCAGCTTTGGCTCACGGGCCCAATTGCTCCGCGGCATGCGGGATCCTCCCAGACCAGGGATCGAACCCGTGGCCCCTGCCTTGGCAGGCAGACTCTCAACCACTGCACCACCAGGGAAGCCCCATCCCGTGTCTTTTTGATTCTGACTTTCACAGGTGAAAGGCCCAATAGTGGGACTTCCGGATCATATGGTGACTCAATTTTTACCTTTAAATGCGCTGCCATTCTGTTCCTATTATTGGCCGTTACCAGTTTACATCCCACTTAGACCGAGAGGTTACGCTATTCTCCACAACTTCTTCAACATCTATTGTTTGTAGACTTTTTGCTGATGGTCATTCTGACTGGTGTGAGGTGATACCTTTGTGTAGATTGGATTTGCATGCGTCTCATATTTCCTGATGTTTTGCGTTTATCAGTGTCCTTTTCACTTTTTTTTTAAGATTGAGCGAAACGTACAACTTCTAACTGCCTTCTTGAAAAATTTGCTGCGTTTGGATTTTTTTGGCCATTCCCTTCCCCAGGACATTTTTTGAGGGCATGAGTCATTTACAGCCCTGCAGTCCTTGTGAATATTAGTGACCATTAGCAGTAGATTTAAAGCTGCTGTTTGAGGAAACGGCTTTTGGGTGGCAGGATTTCTACGTTGCCAACTCTGCTTGCTAGGGAAACAGAACTTCGCTGCAAGTTGTGGTTTTAGGTTGCAGATTAGAGTGGAATGTGCCAGGACAAACCCCCATAAGTTTAACCTCCGTAATTCTTGTCTGTCTCTTTAAGTTGTAGTTTTTATCAGAGCAAATTTGATTGAAAAAAAATTTTTTTTTGTAGGAGTACAGAATCTTGTTCATTTACACATATACCTATATTTATTGATCTTTGGGTCCTTTTCCATGTAGGTTGTTACAGAGTGTTGAGTAGACCACTCTTGGTATTCCATAGGTCTTTGGGGATTATATATTTTATATGTATTAGTATATGTGTGTTAACCCCAATATCCTAATTTATCCATTCCTCACACGTTTTCTTTGGCTTAACCATAAGTTTGTCTTCTCAATCTGAGATTGCCTTTCTCTATGGAAATATGTTCATTTTTATGAATTTTCAGATAACATAAGGGACATCATAGGGCATTTGTCTTTCTCATTCTGACTTACTTCACGTTGTGTGATTATCTCTAGGCTCCTCTGTGGTGCTGCATATGCCATTCTTTTATTTTTTTCCGTGACGGATATTCCATTCTGTCCATATTACCACTTCTTCTTTGTCCATTCATCTGATTATGGACCTTTTTTGTGTTTCCATGTCTTGGCTATTTCAGTATTGCTGCAGTGCACATTTGCCTGCCTCTGTCTTTCCGATTCTTGTGGTCTTAGGTTATAGGCCCAAAAGGTGCCCTGCCGCATCATATGGTAGCTCAATTTTTACGTTTTAAAGCAGCTCCGTTCAGTTTTCGTTAGTGCTGTTACCACTTTACATTCCACCAGCATCTAGAAATTACAGAGTTCTCTAAAAGCCCTTAGCATTTATAGTTTGTAGACTTTTTGCTGATGGTCATTTGACTGGTGTGAGCTGAAACGTTTTCACGTTGGATTTGCATGTGGCTAATAATTCCTTATACTGAACTTTAGGCATGTCCTCTTTTTTCTTTTCCTTCTTTTTTAAAGAGTGACTACAACTTCCCTCTTCGTATTGACTTCTTGAAAAAGTTGTAATGTGTAGAATTTTCTTGCCTATTCCCTACCCCAGGGCATTTGTTGAGGGCAGGTGTCATTTACAGCCCTGCAGTCCTTGTGACTATTAAGCAACCATTAGCACTTGGTTTAAAGCTGCTGTTATGGGAAACAACCACAAGGCGGCAGCATTATTACGTTCTCAACGCTTGTTACTAGTGCAAAAGAGTCTTCCTGAAAGTAGTGTTCCAAGGTTGTAAATTAGAGTGGAATGTGCTGGGACAAGCCCCCAGAAGTTTATGTCACCTTACTTATGTTTGTTTTTTAAATTTAATTTCTATTTCTTATCGGAGTAAATTTGATTAGAGTGTTGTGGTTTTCTGGCTGTACAGAATCTGCTCAATGATTCATACATATGTCTGTTCATCTTCGGATCCTGTTACCTTGTATGTTATTACAGAAAGTTGAGTAGACCTCCCTTGGTATTTGGTAGGTGTTTTGTCTTTATATATTTTATATGTATTGGTGAGTATATAATTCATATGGTTTATATGTTATATGTTTATATACATTTAACATACATTAGTATATCTATGTTAGCCCCATAGTCCTAATTTATCCATCCTCCCACCTTTCATTTTGGCTAACCATTAGTTTGTTTTATAAGTCTGTGAGTGTCTTTTTCTGTGAAAATATGTTTATTGGTAGCAACCTTAGGCTAACATGTATACAAGATATCATAGGATATTTATCATTCCCTCTTGACTTACTTAAGCTAATATGATTATTTCTAGGCTCATGTGTAGTCCTGAAAACGGCATTGTTCATTTTTTTCCCGAGGCTACTCTTCCATTCGGTATGTGTACCACTTCTTCTGTGTCCATTTATCTGTTGATGGACATTTTGTTTGCTTCCATGTCTTGGCTATTGTAAATACTGCTGCAATACACGATTTTCCATCCCGTGTCTTTTTTTTTTTTAAGATTTTTTTTTAAATTAATTAATGAATTTATTTATTTATTTTTGGCTGTGCTGGTTCCTTGTTTCTGTGCGAGGGCTTTCTCCAGTTGCGGCAAGTGGGGGCCACTCCTCATCACGGTGCGCGGGCCTCCCACCATCGCGGCCTCTCCCGCTGCGGAGCACAGGCTCCAGATGCGCAGGCTCAGCAGCTTTGGCTCACGGGCCCAATTGCTCCGCGGCATGCGGGATCCTCCCAGACCAGGGATCGAACCCGTGGCCCCTGCCTTGGCAGGCAGACTCTCAACCACTGCACCACCAGGGAAGCCCCATCCCGTGTCTTTTTGATTCTGACTTTCACAGGTGAAAGGCCCAATAGTGGGACTTCCGGATCATATGGTGACTCAATTTTTACCTTTAAATGCGCTGCCATTCTGTTCCTATTATTGGCCGTTACCAGTTTACATCCCACTTAGACCGAGAGGTTACGCTATTCTCCACAACTTCTTCAACATCTATTGTTTGTAGACTTTTTGCTGATGGTCATTCTGACTGGTGTGAGGTGATACCTTTGTGTAGATTGGATTTGCATGTGTCTCATATTTCCTGATGTTTTGCGTTTATCAGTGTCCTTTTCACTTTTTTTTTAAGATTGAGCGAAACGTACAACTTCTAACTGCCTTCTTGAAAAATTTGCTGCGTTTGGATTTTTTTGGCCATTCCCTTCCCCAGGACATTTTTTGAGGGCATGAGTCATTTACAGCCCTGCAGTCCTTGTGAATATTAGTGACCATTAGCAGTAGATTTAAAGCTGCTGTTTGAGGAAACGGCTTTTGGGTGGCAGGATTTCTACGTTGCCAACTCTGCTTGCTAGGGAAACAGAACTTCGCTGCAAGTTGTGGTTTTAGGTTGCAGATTAGAGTGGAATGTGCCAGGACAAACCCCCATAAGTTTAACCTCCGTAATTCTTGTCTGTCTCTTTAAGTTGTAGTTTTTATCAGAGCAAATTTGATTGAAAAAAAATTTTTTTTTGTAGGAGTACAGAATCTTGTTCATTTACACATATACCTATATTTATTGATCTTTGGGTCCTTTTCCATGTAGGTTGTTACAGAGTGTTGAGTAGACCACTCTTGGTATTCCATAGGTCTTTGGGGATTATATATTTTATATGTATTAGTATATGTGTGTTAACCCCAATATCCTAATTTATCCATTCCTCACACGTTTTCTTTGGCTTAACCATAAGTTTGTCTTCTCAATCTGAGATTGCCTTTCTCTATGGAAATATGTTCATTTTTATGAATTTTCAGATAACATAAGGGACATCATAGGGCATTTGTCTTTCTCATTCTGACTTACTTCACGTTGTGTGATTATCTCTAGGCTCCTCTGTGGTGCTGCATATGCCATTCTTTTATTTTTTTCCGTGACGGATATTCCATTCTGTCCATATTACCACTTCTTCTTTGTCCATTCATCTGATTATGGACCTTTTTTGTGTTTCCATGTCTTGGCTATTTCAGTATTGCTGCAGTGCACATTTGCCTGCCTCTGTCTTTCCGATTCTTGTGGTCTTAGGTTATAGGCCCAAAAGGTGCCCTGCCGCATCATATGGTAGCTCAATTTTTACGTTTTAAAGCAGCTCCGTTCAGTTTTCGTTAGTGCTGTTACCACTTTACATTCCACCAGCATCTAGAAATTACAGAGTTCTCTAAAAGCCCTTAGCATTTATAGTTTGTAGACTTTTTGCTGATGGTCATTTGACTGGTGTGAGCTGAAACGTTTTCACGTTGGATTTGCATGTGGCTAATAATTCCTTATACTGAACTTTAGGCATGTCCTCTTTTTTCTTTTCCTTCTTTTTTAAAGAGTGACTACAACTTCCCTCTTCGTATTGACTTCTTGAAAAAGTTGTAATGTGTAGAATTTTCTTGCCTATTCCCTACCCCAGGGCATTTGTTGAGGGCAGGTGTCATTTACAGCCCTGCAGTCCTTGTGACTATTAAGCAACCATTAGCACTTGGTTTAAAGCTGCTGTTATGGGAAACAACCACAAGGCGGCAGCATTATTACGTTCTCAACGCTTGTTACTAGTGCAAAAGAGTCTTCCTGAAAGTAGTGTTCCAAGGTTGTAAATTAGAGTGGAATGTGCTGGGACAAGCCCCCAGAAGTTTATGTCACCTTACTTATGTTTGTTTTTTAAATTTAATTTCTATTTCTTATCGGAGTAAATTTGATTAGAGTGTTGTGGTTTTCTGGCTGTACAGAATCTGCTCAATGATTCATACATATGTCTGTTCATCTTCGGATCCTGTTACCTTGTATGTTATTACAGAAAGTTGAGTAGACCTCCCTTGGTATTTGGTAGGTGTTTTGTCTTTATATATTTTATATGTATTGGTGAGTATATAATTCATATGGTTTATATGTTATATGTTTATATACATTTAACATACATTAGTATATCTATGTTAGCCCCATAGTCCTAATTTATCCATCCTCCCACCTTTCATTTTGGCTAACCATTAGTTTGTTTTATAAGTCTGTGAGTGTCTTTTTCTGTGAAAATATGTTTATTGGTAGCAACCTTAGGCTAACATGTATACAAGATATCATAGGATATTTATCATTCCCTCTTGACTTACTTAAGCTAATATGATTATTTCTAGGCTCATGTGTAGTCCTGAAAACGGCATTGTTCATTTTTTTCCCGAGGCTACTCTTCCATTCGGTATGTGTACCACTTCTTCTGTGTCCATTTATCTGTTGATGGACATTTTGTTTGCTTCCATGTCTTGGCTATTGTAAATACTGCTGCAATACACGATTTTCCATCCCGTGTCTTTTTTTTTTTTAAGATTTTTTTTTAAATTAATTAATGAATTTATTTATTTATTTTTGGCTGTGCTGGTTCCTTGTTTCTGTGCGAGGGCTTTCTCCAGTTGCGGCAAGTGGGGGCCACTCCTCATCACGGTGCGCGGGCCTCCCACCATCGCGGCCTCTCCCGCTGCGGAGCACAGGCTCCAGATGCGCAGGCTCAGCAGCTTTGGCTCACGGGCCCAATTGCTCCGCGGCATGCGGGATCCTCCCAGACCAGGGATCGAACCCGTGGCCCCTGCCTTGGCAGGCAGACTCTCAACCACTGCACCACCAGGGAAGCCCCATCCCGTGTCTTTTTGATTCTGACTTTCACAGGTGAAAGGCCCAATAGTGGGACTTCCGGATCATATGGTGACTCAATTTTTACCTTTAAATGCGCTGCCATTCTGTTCCTATTATTGGCCGTTACCAGTTTACATCCCACTTAGACCGAGAGGTTACGCTATTCTCCACAACTTCTTCAACATCTATTGTTTGTAGACTTTTTGCTGATGGTCATTCTGACTGGTGTGAGGTGATACCTTTGTGTAGATTGGATTTGCATGCGTCTCATATTTCCTGATGTTTTGCGTTTATCAGTGTCCTTTTCACTTTTTTTTTAAGATTGAGCGAAACGTACAACTTCTAACTGCCTTCTTGAAAAATTTGCTGCGTTTGGATTTTTTTGGCCATTCCCTTCCCCAGGACATTTTTTGAGGGCATGAGTCATTTACAGCCCTGCAGTCCTTGTGAATATTAGTGACCATTAGCAGTAGATTTAAAGCTGCTGTTTGAGGAAACGGCTTTTGGGTGGCAGGATTTCTACGTTGCCAACTCTGCTTGCTAGGGAAACAGAACTTCGCTGCAAGTTGTGGTTTTAGGTTGCAGATTAGAGTGGAATGTGCCAGGACAAACCCCCATAAGTTTAACCTCCGTAATTCTTGTCTGTCTCTTTAAGTTGTAGTTTTTATCAGAGCAAATTTGATTGAAAAAAAATTTTTTTTTGTAGGAGTACAGAATCTTGTTCATTTACACATATACCTATATTTATTGATCTTTGGGTCCTTTTCCATGTAGGTTGTTACAGAGTGTTGAGTAGACCACTCTTGGTATTCCATAGGTCTTTGGGGATTATATATTTTATATGTATTAGTATATGTGTGTTAACCCCAATATCCTAATTTATCCATTCCTCACACGTTTTCTTTGGCTTAACCATAAGTTTGTCTTCTCAATCTGAGATTGCCTTTCTCTATGGAAATATGTTCATTTTTATGAATTTTCAGATAACATAAGGGACATCATAGGGCATTTGTCTTTCTCATTCTGACTTACTTCACGTTGTGTGATTATCTCTAGGCTCCTCTGTGGTGCTGCATATGCCATTCTTTTATTTTTTTCCGTGACGGATATTCCATTCTGTCCATATTACCACTTCTTCTTTGTCCATTCATCTGATTATGGACCTTTTTTGTGTTTCCATGTCTTGGCTATTTCAGTATTGCTGCAGTGCACATTTGCCTGCCTCTGTCTTTCCGATTCTTGTGGTCTTAGGTTATAGGCCCAAAAGGTGCCCTGCCGCATCATATGGTAGCTCAATTTTTACGTTTTAAAGCAGCTCCGTTCAGTTTTCGTTAGTGCTGTTACCACTTTACATTCCACCAGCATCTAGAAATTACAGAGTTCTCTAAAAGCCCTTAGCATTTATAGTTTGTAGACTTTTTGCTGATGGTCATTTGACTGGTGTGAGCTGAAACGTTTTCACGTTGGATTTGCATGTGGCTAATAATTCCTTATACTGAACTTTAGGCATGTCCTCTTTTTTCTTTTCCTTCTTTTTTAAAGAGTGACTACAACTTCCCTCTTCGTATTGACTTCTTGAAAAAGTTGTAATGTGTAGAATTTTCTTGCCTATTCCCTACCCCAGGGCATTTGTTGAGGGCAGGTGTCATTTACAGCCCTGCAGTCCTTGTGACTATTAAGCAACCATTAGCACTTGGTTTAAAGCTGCTGTTATGGGAAACAACCACAAGGCGGCAGCATTATTACGTTCTCAACGCTTGTTACTAGTGCAAAAGAGTCTTCCTGAAAGTAGTGTTCCAAGGTTGTAAATTAGAGTGGAATGTGCTGGGACAAGCCCCCAGAAGTTTATGTCACCTTACTTATGTTTGTTTTTTAAATTTAATTTCTATTTCTTATCGGAGTAAATTTGATTAGAGTGTTGTGGTTTTCTGGCTGTACAGAATCTGCTCAATGATTCATACATATGTCTGTTCATCTTCGGATCCTGTTACCTTGTATGTTATTACAGAAAGTTGAGTAGACCTCCCTTGGTATTTGGTAGGTGTTTTGTCTTTATATATTTTATATGTATTGGTGAGTATATAATTCATATGGTTTATATGTTATATGTTTATATACATTTAACATACATTAGTATATCTATGTTAGCCCCATAGTCCTAATTTATCCATCCTCCCACCTTTCATTTTGGCTAACCATTAGTTTGTTTTATAAGTCTGTGAGTGTCTTTTTCTGTGAAAATATGTTTATTGGTAGCAACCTTAGGCTAACATGTATACAAGATATCATAGGATATTTATCATTCCCTCTTGACTTACTTAAGCTAATATGATTATTTCTAGGCTCATGTGTAGTCCTGAAAACGGCATTGTTCATTTTTTTCCCGAGGCTACTCTTCCATTCGGTATGTGTACCACTTCTTCTGTGTCCATTTATCTGTTGATGGACATTTTGTTTGCTTCCATGTCTTGGCTATTGTAAATACTGCTGCAATACACGATTTTCCATCCCGTGTCTTTTTTTTTTTTAAGATTTTTTTTTAAATTAATTAATGAATTTATTTATTTATTTTTGGCTGTGCTGGTTCCTTGTTTCTGTGCGAGGGCTTTCTCCAGTTGCGGCAAGTGGGGGCCACTCCTCATCACGGTGCGCGGGCCTCCCACCATCGCGGCCTCTCCCGCTGCGGAGCACAGGCTCCAGATGCGCAGGCTCAGCAGCTTTGGCTCACGGGCCCAATTGCTCCGCGGCATGCGGGATCCTCCCAGACCAGGGATCGAACCCGTGGCCCCTGCCTTGGCAGGCAGACTCTCAACCACTGCACCACCAGGGAAGCCCCATCCCGTGTCTTTTTGATTCTGACTTTCACAGGTGAAAGGCCCAATAGTGGGACTTCCGGATCATATGGTGACTCAATTTTTACCTTTAAATGCGCTGCCATTCTGTTCCTATTATTGGCCGTTACCAGTTTACATCCCACTTAGACCGAGAGGTTACGCTATTCTCCACAACTTCTTCAACATCTATTGTTTGTAGACTTTTTGCTGATGGTCATTCTGACTGGTGTGAGGTGATACCTTTGTGTAGATTGGATTTGCATGCGTCTCATATTTCCTGATGTTTTGCGTTTATCAGTGTCCTTTTCACTTTTTTTTTAAGATTGAGCGAAACGTACAACTTCTAACTGCCTTCTTGAAAAATTTGCTGCGTTTGGATTTTTTTGGCCATTCCCTTCCCCAGGACATTTTTTGAGGGCATGAGTCATTTACAGCCCTGCAGTCCTTGTGAATATTAGTGACCATTAGCAGTAGATTTAAAGCTGCTGTTTGAGGAAACGGCTTTTGGGTGGCAGGATTTCTACGTTGCCAACTCTGCTTGCTAGGGAAACAGAACTTCGCTGCAAGTTGTGGTTTTAGGTTGCAGATTAGAGTGGAATGTGCCAGGACAAACCCCCATAAGTTTAACCTCCGTAATTCTTGTCTGTCTCTTTAAGTTGTAGTTTTTATCAGAGCAAATTTGATTGAAAAAAAATTTTTTTTTGTAGGAGTACAGAATCTTGTTCATTTACACATATACCTATATTTATTGATCTTTGGGTCCTTTTCCATGTAGGTTGTTACAGAGTGTTGAGTAGACCACTCTTGGTATTCCATAGGTCTTTGGGGATTATATATTTTATATGTATTAGTATATGTGTGTTAACCCCAATATCCTAATTTATCCATTCCTCACACGTTTTCTTTGGCTTAACCATAAGTTTGTCTTCTCAATCTGAGATTGCCTTTCTCTATGGAAATATGTTCATTTTTATGAATTTTCAGATAACATAAGGGACATCATAGGGCATTTGTCTTTCTCATTCTGACTTACTTCACGTTGTGTGATTATCTCTAGGCTCCTCTGTGGTGCTGCATATGCCATTCTTTTATTTTTTTCCGTGACGGATATTCCATTCTGTCCATATTACCACTTCTTCTTTGTCCATTCATCTGATTATGGACCTTTTTTGTGTTTCCATGTCTTGGCTATTTCAGTATTGCTGCAGTGCACATTTGCCTGCCTCTGTCTTTCCGATTCTTGTGGTCTTAGGTTATAGGCCCAAAAGGTGCCCTGCCGCATCATATGGTAGCTCAATTTTTACGTTTTAAAGCAGCTCCGTTCAGTTTTCGTTAGTGCTGTTACCACTTTACATTCCACCAGCATCTAGAAATTACAGAGTTCTCTAAAAGCCCTTAGCATTTATAGTTTGTAGACTTTTTGCTGATGGTCATTTGACTGGTGTGAGCTGAAACGTTTTCACGTTGGATTTGCATGTGGCTAATAATTCCTTATACTGAACTTTAGGCATGTCCTCTTTTTTCTTTTCCTTCTTTTTTAAAGAGTGACTACAACTTCCCTCTTCGTATTGACTTCTTGAAAAATTTGTAATGTGTAGAATTTTCTTGCCTATTCCCTACCCCAGGGCATTTGTTGAGGGCAGGTGTCATTTACAGCCCTGCAGTCCTTGTGACTATTAAGCAACCATTAGCACTTGGTTTAAAGCTGCTGTTATGGGAAACAACCACAAGGCGGCAGCATTATTACGTTCTCAACGCTTGTTACTAGTGCAAAAGAGTCTTCCTGAAAGTAGTGTTCCAAGGTTGTAAATTAGAGTGGAATGTGCTGGGACAAGCCCCCAGAAGTTTATGTCACCTTACTTATGTTTGTTTTTTAAATTTAATTTCTATTTCTTATCGGAGTAAATTTGATTAGAGTGTTGTGGTTTTCTGGCTGTACAGAATCTGCTCAATGATTCATACATATGTCTGTTCATCTTCGGATCCTGTTACCTTGTATGTTATTACAGAAAGTTGAGTAGACCTCCCTTGGTATTTGGTAGGTGTTTTGTCTTTATATATTTTATATGTATTGGTGAGTATATAATTCATATGGTTTATATGTTATATGTTTATATACATTTAACATACATTAGTATATCTATGTTAGCCCCATAGTCCTAATTTATCCATCCTCCCACCTTTCATTTTGGCTAACCATTAGTTTGTTTTATAAGTCTGTGAGTGTCTTTTTCTGTGAAAATATGTTTATTGGTAGCAACCTTAGGCTAACATGTATACAAGATATCATAGGATATTTATCATTCCCTCTTGACTTACTTAAGCTAATATGATTATTTCTAGGCTCATGTGTAGTCCTGAAAACGGCATTGTTCATTTTTTTCCCGAGGCTACTCTTCCATTCGGTATGTGTACCACTTCTTCTGTGTCCATTTATCTGTTGATGGACATTTTGTTTGCTTCCATGTCTTGGCTATTGTAAATACTGCTGCAATACACGATTTTCCATCCCGTGTCTTTTTTTTTTTTAAGATTTTTTTTTAAATTAATTAATGAATTTATTTATTTATTTTTGGCTGTGCTGGTTCCTTGTTTCTGTGCGAGGGCTTTCTCCAGTTGCGGCAAGTGGGGGCCACTCCTCATCACGGTGCGCGGGCCTCCCACCATCGCGGCCTCTCCCGCTGCGGAGCACAGGCTCCAGATGCGCAGGCTCAGCAGCTTTGGCTCACGGGCCCAATTGCTCCGCGGCATGCGGGATCCTCCCAGACCAGGGATCGAACCCGTGGCCCCTGCCTTGGCAGGCAGACTCTCAACCACTGCACCACCAGGGAAGCCCCATCCCGTGTCTTTTTGATTCTGACTTTCACAGGTGAAAGGCCCAATAGTGGGACTTCCGGATCATATGGTGACTCAATTTTTACCTTTAAATGCGCTGCCATTCTGTTCCTATTATTGGCCGTTACCAGTTTACATCCCACTTAGACCGAGAGGTTACGCTATTCTCCACAACTTCTTCAACATCTATTGTTTGTAGACTTTTTGCTGATGGTCATTCTGACTGGTGTGAGGTGATACCTTTGTGTAGATTGGATTTGCATGCGTCTCATATTTCCTGATGTTTTGCGTTTATCAGTGTCCTTTTCACTTTTTTTTTAAGATTGAGCGAAACGTACAACTTCTAACTGCCTTCTTGAAAAATTTGCTGCGTTTGGATTTTTTTGGCCATTCCCTTCCCCAGGACATTTTTTGAGGGCATGAGTCATTTACAGCCCTGCAGTCCTTGTGAATATTAGTGACCATTAGCAGTAGATTTAAAGCTGCTGTTTGAGGAAACGGCTTTTGGGTGGCAGGATTTCTACGTTGCCAACTCTGCTTGCTAGGGAAACAGAACTTCGCTGCAAGTTGTGGTTTTAGGTTGCAGATTAGAGTGGAATGTGCCAGGACAAACCCCCATAAGTTTAACCTCCGTAATTCTTGTCTGTCTCTTTAAGTTGTAGTTTTTATCAGAGCAAATTTGATTGAAAAAAAATTTTTTTTTGTAGGAGTACAGAATCTTGTTCATTTACACATATACCTATATTTATTGATCTTTGGGTCCTTTTCCATGTAGGTTGTTACAGAGTGTTGAGTAGACCACTCTTGGTATTCCATAGGTCTTTGGGGATTATATATTTTATATGTATTAGTATATGTGTGTTAACCCCAATATCCTAATTTATCCATTCCTCACACGTTTTCTTTGGCTTAACCATAAGTTTGTCTTCTCAATCTGAGATTGCCTTTCTCTATGGAAATATGTTCATTTTTATGAATTTTCAGATAACATAAGGGACATCATAGGGCATTTGTCTTTCTCATTCTGACTTACTTCACGTTGTGTGATTATCTCTAGGCTCCTCTGTGGTGCTGCATATGCCATTCTTTTATTTTTTTCCGTGACGGATATTCCATTCTGTCCATATTACCACTTCTTCTTTGTCCATTCATCTGATTATGGACCTTTTTTGTGTTTCCATGTCTTGGCTATTTCAGTATTGCTGCAGTGCACATTTGCCTGCCTCTGTCTTTCCGATTCTTGTGGTCTTAGGTTATAGGCCCAAAAGGTGCCCTGCCGCATCATATGGTAGCTCAATTTTTACGTTTTAAAGCAGCTCCGTTCAGTTTTCGTTAGTGCTGTTACCACTTTACATTCCACCAGCATCTAGAAATTACAGAGTTCTCTAAAAGCCCTTAGCATTTATAGTTTGTAGACTTTTTGCTGATGGTCATTTGACTGGTGTGAGCTGAAACGTTTTCACGTTGGATTTGCATGTGGCTAATAATTCCTTATACTGAACTTTAGGCATGTCCTCTTTTTTCTTTTCCTTCTTTTTTAAAGAGTGACTACAACTTCCCTCTTCGTATTGACTTCTTGAAAAAGTTGTAATGTGTAGAATTTTCTTGCCTATTCCCTACCCCAGGGCATTTGTTGAGGGCAGGTGTCATTTACAGCCCTGCAGTCCTTGTGACTATTAAGCAACCATTAGCACTTGGTTTAAAGCTGCTGTTATGGGAAACAACCACAAGGCGGCAGCATTATTACGTTCTCAACGCTTGTTACTAGTGCAAAAGAGTCTTCCTGAAAGTAGTGTTCCAAGGTTGTAAATTAGAGTGGAATGTGCTGGGACAAGCCCCCAGAAGTTTATGTCACCTTACTTATGTTTGTTTTTTAAATTTAATTTCTATTTCTTATCGGAGTAAATTTGATTAGAGTGTTGTGGTTTTCTGGCTGTACAGAATCTGCTCAATGATTCATACATATGTCTGTTCATCTTCGGATCCTGTTACCTTGTATGTTATTACAGAAAGTTGAGTAGACCTCCCTTGGTATTTGGTAGGTGTTTTGTCTTTATATATTTTATATGTATTGGTGAGTATATAATTCATATGGTTTATATGTTATATGTTTATATACATTTAACATACATTAGTATATCTATGTTAGCCCCATAGTCCTAATTTATCCATCCTCCCACCTTTCATTTTGGCTAACCATTAGTTTGTTTTATAAGTCTGTGAGTGTCTTTTTCTGTGAAAATATGTTTATTGGTAGCAACCTTAGGCTAACATGTATACAAGATATCATAGGATATTTATCATTCCCTCTTGACTTACTTAAGCTAATATGATTATTTCTAGGCTCATGTGTAGTCCTGAAAACGGCATTGTTCATTTTTTTCCCGAGGCTACTCTTCCATTCGGTATGTGTACCACTTCTTCTGTGTCCATTTATCTGTTGATGGACATTTTGTTTGCTTCCATGTCTTGGCTATTGTAAATACTGCTGCAATACACGATTTTCCATCCCGTGTCTTTTTTTTTTTTAAGATTTTTTTTTAAATTAATTAATGAATTTATTTATTTATTTTTGGCTGTGCTGGTTCCTTGTTTCTGTGCGAGGGCTTTCTCCAGTTGCGGCAAGTGGGGGCCACTCCTCATCACGGTGCGCGGGCCTCCCACCATCGCGGCCTCTCCCGCTGCGGAGCACAGGCTCCAGATGCGCAGGCTCAGCAGCTTTGGCTCACGGGCCCAATTGCTCCGCGGCATGCGGGATCCTCCCAGACCAGGGATCGAACCCGTGGCCCCTGCCTTGGCAGGCAGACTCTCAACCACTGCACCACCAGGGAAGCCCCATCCCGTGTCTTTTTGATTCTGACTTTCACAGGTGAAAGGCCCAATAGTGGGACTTCCGGATCATATGGTGACTCAATTTTTACCTTTAAATGCGCTGCCATTCTGTTCCTATTATTGGCCGTTACCAGTTTACATCCCACTTAGACCGAGAGGTTACGCTATTCTCCACAACTTCTTCAACATCTATTGTTTGTAGACTTTTTGCTGATGGTCATTCTGACTGGTGTGAGGTGATACCTTTGTGTAGATTGGATTTGCATGCGTCTCATATTTCCTGATGTTTTGCGTTTATCAGTGTCCTTTTCACTTTTTTTTTAAGATTGAGCGAAACGTACAACTTCTAACTGCCTTCTTGAAAAATTTGCTGCGTTTGGATTTTTTTGGCCATTCCCTTCCCCAGGACATTTTTTGAGGGCATGAGTCATTTACAGCCCTGCAGTCCTTGTGAATATTAGTGACCATTAGCAGTAGATTTAAAGCTGCTGTTTGAGGAAACGGCTTTTGGGTGGCAGGATTTCTACGTTGCCAACTCTGCTTGCTAGGGAAACAGAACTTCGCTGCAAGTTGTGGTTTTAGGTTGCAGATTAGAGTGGAATGTGCCAGGACAAACCCCCATAAGTTTAACCTCCGTAATTCTTGTCTGTCTCTTTAAGTTGTAGTTTTTATCAGAGCAAATTTGATTGAAAAAAAATTTTTTTTTGTAGGAGTACAGAATCTTGTTCATTTACACATATACCTATATTTATTGATCTTTGGGTCCTTTTCCATGTAGGTTGTTACAGAGTGTTGAGTAGACCACTCTTGGTATTCCATAGGTCTTTGGGGATTATATATTTTATATGTATTAGTATATGTGTGTTAACCCCAATATCCTAATTTATCCATTCCTCACACGTTTTCTTTGGCTTAACCATAAGTTTGTCTTCTCAATCTGAGATTGCCTTTCTCTATGGAAATATGTTCATTTTTATGAATTTTCAGATAACATAAGGGACATCATAGGGCATTTGTCTTTCTCATTCTGACTTACTTCACGTTGTGTGATTATCTCTAGGCTCCTCTGTGGTGCTGCATATGCCATTCTTTTATTTTTTTCCGTGACGGATATTCCATTCTGTCCATATTACCACTTCTTCTTTGTCCATTCATCTGATTATGGACCTTTTTTGTGTTTCCATGTCTTGGCTATTTCAGTATTGCTGCAGTGCACATTTGCCTGCCTCTGTCTTTCCGATTCTTGTGGTCTTAGGTTATAGGCCCAAAAGGTGCCCTGCCGCATCATATGGTAGCTCAATTTTTACGTTTTAAAGCAGCTCCGTTCAGTTTTCGTTAGTGCTGTTACCACTTTACATTCCACCAGCATCTAGAAATTACAGAGTTCTCTAAAAGCCCTTAGCATTTATAGTTTGTAGACTTTTTGCTGATGGCCATTTGACTGGTGTGAGCTGAAACGTTTTCACGTTGGATTTGCATGTGGCTAATAATTCCTTATACTGAACTTTAGGCATGTCCTCTTTTTTCTTTTCCTTCTTTTTTAAAGAGTGACTACAACTTCCCTCTTCGTATTGACTTCTTGAAAAAGTTGTAATGTGTAGAATTTTCTTGCCTATTCCCTACCCCAGGGCATTTGTTGAGGGCAGGTGTCATTTACAGCCCTGCAGTCCTTGTGACTATTAAGCAACCATTAGCACTTGGTTTAAAGCTGCTGTTATGGGAAACAACCACAAGGCGGCAGCATTATTACGTTCTCAACGCTTGTTACTAGTGCAAAAGAGTCTTCCTGAAAGTAGTGTTCCAAGGTTGTAAATTAGAGTGGAATGTGCTGGGACAAGCCCCCAGAAGTTTATGTCACCTTACTTATGTTTGTTTTTTAAATTTAATTTCTATTTCTTATCGGAGTAAATTTGATTAGAGTGTTGTGGTTTTCTGGCTGTACAGAATCTGCTCAATGATTCATACATATGTCTGTTCATCTTCGGATCCTGTTACCTTGTATGTTATTACAGAAAGTTGAGTAGACCTCCCTTGGTATTTGGTAGGTGTTTTGTCTTTATATATTTTATATGTATTGGTGAGTATATAATTCATATGGTTTATATGTTATATGTTTATATACATTTAACATACATTAGTATATCTATGTTAGCCCCATAGTCCTAATTTATCCATCCTCCCACCTTTCATTTTGGCTAACCATTAGTTTGTTTTATAAGTCTGTGAGTGTCTTTTTCTGTGAAAATATGTTTATTGGTAGCAACCTTAGGCTAACATGTATACAAGATATCATAGGATATTTATCATTCCCTCTTGACTTACTTAAGCTAATATGATTATTTCTAGGCTCATGTGTAGTCCTGAAAACGGCATTGTTCATTTTTTTCCCGAGGCTACTCTTCCATTCGGTATGTGTACCACTTCTTCTGTGTCCATTTATCTGTTGATGGACATTTTGTTTGCTTCCATGTCTTGGCTATTGTAAATACTGCTGCAATACACGATTTTCCATCCCGTGTCTTTTTTTTTTTTAAGATTTTTTTTTAAATTAATTAATGAATTTATTTATTTATTTTTGGCTGTGCTGGTTCCTTGTTTCTGTGCGAGGGCTTTCTCCAGTTGCGGCAAGTGGGGGCCACTCCTCATCACGGTGCGCGGGCCTCCCACCATCGCGGCCTCTCCCGCTGCGGAGCACAGGCTCCAGATGCGCAGGCTCAGCAGCTTTGGCTCACGGGCCCAATTGCTCCGCGGCATGCGGGATCCTCCCAGACCAGGGATCGAACCCGTGGCCCCTGCCTTGGCAGGCAGACTCTCAACCACTGCACCACCAGGGAAGCCCCATCCCGTGTCTTTTTGATTCTGACTTTCACAGGTGAAAGGCCCAATAGTGGGACTTCCGGATCATATGGTGACTCAATTTTTACCTTTAAATGCGCTGCCATTCTGTTCCTATTATTGGCCGTTACCAGTTTACATCCCACTTAGACCGAGAGGTTACGCTATTCTCCACAACTTCTTCAACATCTATTGTTTGTAGACTTTTTGCTGATGGTCATTCTGACTGGTGTGAGGTGATACCTTTGTGTAGATTGGATTTGCATGCGTCTCATATTTCCTGATGTTTTGCGTTTATCAGTGTCCTTTTCACTTTTTTTTTAAGATTGAGCGAAACGTACAACTTCTAACTGCCTTCTTGAAAAATTTGCTGCGTTTGGATTTTTTTGGCCATTCCCTTCCCCAGGACATTTTTTGAGGGCATGAGTCATTTACAGCCCTGCAGTCCTTGTGAATATTAGTGACCATTAGCAGTAGATTTAAAGCTGCTGTTTGAGGAAACGGCTTTTGGGTGGCAGGATTTCTACGTTGCCAACTCTGCTTGCTAGGGAAACAGAACTTCGCTGCAAGTTGTGGTTTTAGGTTGCAGATTAGAGTGGAATGTGCCAGGACAAACCCCCATAAGTTTAACCTCCGTAATTCTTGTCTGTCTCTTTAAGTTGTAGTTTTTATCAGAGCAAATTTGATTGAAAAAAAATTTTTTTTTGTAGGAGTACAGAATCTTGTTCATTTACACATATACCTATATTTATTGATCTTTGGGTCCTTTTCCATGTAGGTTGTTACAGAGTGTTGAGTAGACCACTCTTGGTATTCCATAGGTCTTTGGGGATTATATATTTTATATGTATTAGTATATGTGTGTTAACCCCAATATCCTAATTTATCCATTCCTCACACGTTTTCTTTGGCTTAACCATAAGTTTGTCTTCTCAATCTGAGATTGCCTTTCTCTATGGAAATATGTTCATTTTTATGAATTTTCAGATAACATAAGGGACATCATAGGGCATTTGTCTTTCTCATTCTGACTTACTTCACGTTGTGTGATTATCTCTAGGCTCCTCTGTGGTGCTGCATATGCCATTCTTTTATTTTTTCCGTGACGGATATTCCATTCTGTCCATATTACCACTTCTTCTTTGTCCATTCATCTGATTATGGACCTTTTTTGTGTTTCCATGTCTTGGCTATTTCAGTATTGCTGCAGTGCACATTTGCCTGCCTCTGTCTTTCCGATTCTTGTGGTCTTAGGTTATAGGCCCAAAAGGTGCCCTGCCGCATCATATGGTAGCTCAATTTTTACGTTTTAAAGCAGCTCCGTTCAGTTTTCGTTAGTGCTGTTACCACTTTACATTCCACCAGCATCTAGAAATTACAGAGTTCTCTAAAAGCCCTTAGCATTTATAGTTTGTAGACTTTTTGCTGATGGCCATTTGACTGGTGTGAGCTGAAACGTTTTCACGTTGGATTTGCATGTGGCTAATAATTCCTTATACTGAACTTTAGGCATGTCCTCTTTTTTCTTTTCCTTCTTTTTTAAAGAGTGACTACAACTTCCCTCTTCGTATTGACTTCTTGAAAAATTTGTAATGTGTAGAATTTTCTTGCCTATTCCCTACCCCAGGGCATTTGTTGAGGGCAGGTGTCATTTACAGCCCTGCAGTCCTTGTGACTATTAAGCAACCATTAGCACTTGGTTTAAAGCTGCTGTTATGGGAAACAACCACAAGGCGGCAGCATTATTACGTTCTCAACGCTTGTTACTAGTGCAAAAGAGTCTTCCTGAAAGTAGTGTTCCAAGGTTGTAAATTAGAGTGGAATGTGCTGGACAAGCCCCCAGAAGTTTATGTCACCTTACTTATGTTTGTTTTTTAAATTTAATTTCTATTTCTTATCGGAGTAAATTTGATTAGAGTGTTGTGGTTTTCTGGCTGTACAGAATCTGCTCAATGATTCATACATATGTCTGTTCATCTTCGGATCCTGTTACCTTGTATGTTATACAGAAAGTTGAGTAGACCTCCCTTGGTATTTGGTAGGTGTTTTGTCTTTATATATTTTATATGTATTGGTGAGTATATAATTCATATGGTTTATATGTTATATGTTTATATACATTTAACATACATTAGTATATCTATGTTAGCCCCATAGTCCTAATTTATCCATCCTCCCACCTTTCATTTTGGCTAACCATTAGTTTGTTTTATAAGTCTGTGAGTGTCTTTTTCTGTGAAAATATGTTTATTGGTAGCAACCTTAGGCTAACATGTATACAAGATATCATAGGATATTTATCATTCCCTCTTGACTTACTTAAGCTAATATGATTATTTCTAGGCTCATGTGTAGTCCTGAAAACGGCATTGTTCATTTTTTTCCCGAGGCTACTCTTCCATTCGGTATGTGTACCACTTCTTCTGTGTCCATTTATCTGTTGATGGACATTTTGTTTGCTTCCATGTCTTGGCTATTGTAAATACTGCTGCAATACACGATTTTCCATCCCGTGTCTTTTTTTTTTTAAGATTTTTTTTTAAATTAATTAATGAATTTATTTATTTATTTTTGGCTGTGCTGGTTCCTTGTTTCTGTGCGAGGGCTTTCTCCAGTTGCGGCAAGTGGGGGCCACTCCTCATCACGGTGCGCGGGCCTCCCACCATCGCGGCCTCTCCCGCTGCGGAGCACAGGCTCCAGATGCGCAGGCTCAGCAGCTTTGGCTCACGGGCCCAATTGCTCCGCGGCATGCGGGATCCTCCCAGACCAGGGATCGAACCCGTGGCCCCTGCCTTGGCAGGCAGACTCTCAACCACTGCACCACCAGGGAAGCCCCATCCCGTGTCTTTTTGATTCTGACTTTCACAGGTGAAAGGCCCAATAGTGGGACTTCCGGATCATATGGTGACTCAATTTTTACCTTTAAATGCGCTGCCATTCTGTTCCTATTATTGGCCGTTACCAGTTTACATCCCACTTAGACCGAGAGGTTACGCTATTCTCCACAACTTCTTCAACATCTATTGTTTGTAGACTTTTTGCTGATGGTCATTCTGACTGGTGTGAGGTGATACCTTTGTGTAGATTGGATTTGCATGCGTCTCATATTTCCTGATGTTTTGCGTTTATCAGTGTCCTTTTCACTTTTTTTTTAAGATTGAGCGAAACGTACAACTTCTAACTGCCTTCTTGAAAAATTTGCTGCGTTTGGATTTTTTTGGCCATTCCCTTCCCCAGGACATTTTTTGAGGGCATGAGTCATTTACAGCCCTGCAGTCCTTGTGAATATTAGTGACCATTAGCAGTAGATTTAAAGCTGCTGTTTGAGGAAACGGCTTTTGGGTGGCAGGATTTCTACGTTGCCAACTCTGCTTGCTAGGGAAACAGAACTTCGCTGCAAGTTGTGGTTTTAGGTTGCAGATTAGAGTGGAATGTGCCAGGACAAACCCCCATAAGTTTAACCTCCGTAATTCTTGTCTGTCTCTTTAAGTTGTAGTTTTTATCAGAGCAAATTTGATTGAAAAAAAATTTTTTTTTGTAGGAGTACAGAATCTTGTTCATTTACACATATACCTATATTTATTGATCTTTGGGTCCTTTTCCATGTAGGTTGTTACAGAGTGTTGAGTAGACCACTCTTGGTATTCCATAGGTCTTTGGGGATTATATATTTTATATGTATTAGTATATGTGTGTTAACCCCAATATCCTAATTTATCCATTCCTCACACGTTTTCTTTGGCTTAACCATAAGTTTGTCTTCTCAATCTGAGATTGCCTTTCTCTATGGAAATATGTTCATTTTTATGAATTTTCAGATAACATAAGGGACATCATAGGGCATTTGTCTTTCTCATTCTGACTTACTTCACGTTGTGTGATTATCTCTAGGCTCCTCTGTGGTGCTGCATATGCCATTCTTTTATTTTTTTCCGTGACGGATATTCCATTCTGTCCATATTACCACTTCTTCTTTGTCCATTCATCTGATTATGGACCTTTTTTGTGTTTCCATGTCTTGGCTATTTCAGTATTGCTGCAGTGCACATTTGCCTGCCTCTGTCTTTCCGATTCTTGTGGTCTTAGGTTATAGGCCCAAAAGGTGCCCTGCCGCATCATATGGTAGCTCAATTTTTACGTTTTAAAGCAGCTCCGTTCAGTTTTCGTTAGTGCTGTTACCACTTTACATTCCACCAGCATCTAGAAATTACAGAGTTCTCTAAAAGCCCTTAGCATTTATAGTTTGTAGACTTTTTGCTGATGGTCATTTGACTGGTGTGAGCTGAAACGTTTTCACGTTGGATTTGCATGTGGCTAATAATTCCTTATACTGAACTTTAGGCATGTCCTCTTTTTTCTTTTCCTTCTTTTTTAAAGAGTGACTACAACTTCCCTCTTCGTATTGACTTCTTGAAAAAGTTGTAATGTGTAGAATTTTCTTGCCTATTCCCTACCCCAGGGCATTTGTTGAGGGCAGGTGTCATTTACAGCCCTGCAGTCCTTGTGACTATTAAGCAACCATTAGCACTTGGTTTAAAGCTGCTGTTATGGGAAACAACCACAAGGCGGCAGCATTATTACGTTCTCAACGCTTGTTACTAGTGCAAAAGAGTCTTCCTGAAAGTAGTGTTCCAAGGTTGTAAATTAGAGTGGAATGTGCTGGGACAAGCCCCCAGAAGTTTATGTCACCTTACTTATGTTTGTTTTTTAAATTTAATTTCTATTTCTTATCGGAGTAAATTTGATTAGAGTGTTGTGGTTTTCTGGCTGTACAGAATCTGCTCAATGATTCATACATATGTCTGGTCATCTTCGGATCCTGTTACCTTGTATGTTATTACAGAAAGTTGAGTAGACCTCCCTTGGTATTTGGTAGGTGTTTTGTCTTTATATATTTTATATGTATTGGTGAGTATATAATTCATATGGTTTATATGTTATATGTTTATATACATTTAACATACATTAGTATATCTATGTTAGCCCCATAGTCCTAATTTATCCATCCTCCCACCTTTCATTTTGGCTAACCATTAGTTTGTTTTATAAGTCTGTGAGTGTCTTTTTCTGTGAAAATATGTTTATTGGTAGCAACCTTAGGCTAACATGTATACAAGATATCATAGGATATTTATCATTCCCTCTTGACTTACTTAAGCTAATATGATTATTTCTAGGCTCATGTGTAGTCCTGAAAACGGCATTGTTCATTTTTTTCCCGAGGCTACTCTTCCATTCGGTATGTGTACCACTTCTTCTGTGTCCATTTATCTGTTGATGGACATTTTGTTTGCTTCCATGTCTTGGCTATTGTAAATACTGCTGCAATACACGATTTTCCATCCCGTGTCTTTTTTTTTTTAAGATTTTTTTTTAAATTAATTAATGAATTTATTTATTTATTTTTGGCTGTGCTGGTTCCTTGTTTCTGTGCGAGGGCTTTCTCCAGTTGCGGCAAGTGGGGGCCACTCCTCATCACGGTGCGCGGGCCTCCCACCATCGCGGCCTCTCCCGCTGCGGAGCACAGGCTCCAGATGCGCAGGCTCAGCAGCTTTGGCTCACGGGCCCAATTGCTCCGCGGCATGCGGGATCCTCCCAGACCAGGGATCGAACCCGTGGCCCCTGCCTTGGCAGGCAGACTCTCAACCACTGCACCACCAGGGAAGCCCCATCCCGTGTCTTTTTGATTCTGACTTTCACAGGTGAAAGGCCCAATAGGGGACTTCCGGATCATATGGTGACTCAATTTTTACCTTTAAATGCGCTGCCATTCTGTTCCTATTATTGGCCGTTACCAGTTTACATCCCACTTAGACCGAGAGGTTACGCTATTCTCCACAACTTCTTCAACATCTATTGTTTGTAGACTTTTTGCTGATGGTCATTCTGACTGGTGTGAGGTGATACCTTTGTGTAGATTGGATTTGCATGCGTCTCATATTTCCTGATGTTTTGCGTTTATCAGTGTCCTTTTCACTTTTTTTTTAAGATTGAGCGAAACGTACAACTTCTAACTGCCTTCTTGAAAAATTTGCTGCGTTTGGATTTTTTTGGCCATTCCCTTCCCCAGGACATTTTTTGAGGGCATGAGTCATTTACAGCCCTGCAGTCCTTGTGAATATTAGTGACCATTAGCAGTAGATTTAAAGCTGCTGTTTGAGGAAACGGCTTTTGGGTGGCAGGATTTCTACGTTGCCAACTCTGCTTGCTAGGGAAACAGAACTTCGCTGCAAGTTGTGGTTTTAGGTTGCAGATTAGAGTGGAATGTGCCAGGACAAACCCCCATAAGTTTAACCTCCGTAATTCTTGTCTGTCTCTTTAAGTTGTAGTTTTTATCAGAGCAAATTTGATTGAAAAAAAATTTTTTTTTGTAGGAGTACAGAATCTTGTTCATTTACACATATACCTATATTTATTGATCTTTGGGTCCTTTTCCATGTAGGTTGTTACAGAGTGTTGAGTAGACCACTCTTGGTATTCCATAGGTCTTTGGGGATTATATATTTTATATGTATTAGTATATGTGTGTTAACCCCAATATCCTAATTTATCCATTCCTCACACGTTTTCTTTGGCTTAACCATAAGTTTGTCTTCTCAATCTGAGATTGCCTTTCTCTATGGAAATATGTTCATTTTTATGAATTTTCAGATAACATAAGGGACATCATAGGGCATTTGTCTTTCTCATTCTGACTTACTTCACGTTGTGTGATTATCTCTAGGCTCCTCTGTGGTGCTGCATATGCCATTCTTTTATTTTTTTCCGTGACGGATATTCCATTCTGTCCATATTACCACTTCTTCTTTGTCCATTCATCTGATTATGGACCTTTTTTGTGTTTCCATGTCTTGGCTATTTCAGTATTGCTGCAGTGCACATTTGCCTGCCTCTGTCTTTCCGATTCTTGTGGTCTTAGGTTATAGGCCCAAAAGGTGCCCTGCCGCATCATATGGTAGCTCAATTTTTACGTTTTAAAGCAGCTCCGTTCAGTTTTCGTTAGTGCTGTTACCACTTTACATTCCACCAGCATCTAGAAATTACAGAGTTCTCTAAAAGCCCTTAGCATTTATAGTTTGTAGACTTTTTGCTGATGGTCATTTGACTGGTGTGAGCTGAAACGTTTTCACGTTGGATTTGCATGTGGCTAATAATTCCTTATACTGAACTTTAGGCATGTCCTCTTTTTTCTTTTCCTTCTTTTTTAAAGAGTGACTACAACTTCCCTCTTCGTATTGACTTCTTGAAAAAGTTGTAATGTGTAGAATTTTCTTGCCTATTCCCTACCCCAGGGCATTTGTTGAGGGCAGGTGTCATTTACAGCCCTGCAGTCCTTGTGACTATTAAGCAACCATTAGCACTTGGTTTAAAGCTGCTGTTATGGGAAACAACCACAAGGCGGCAGCATTATTACGTTCTCAACGCTTGTTACTAGTGCAAAAGAGTCTTCCTGAAAGTAGTGTTCCAAGGTTGTAAATTAGAGTGGAATGTGCTGGGACAAGCCCCCAGAAGTTTATGTCACCTTACTTATGTTTGTTTTTTAAATTTAATTTCTATTTCTTATCGGAGTAAATTTGATTAGAGTGTTGTGGTTTTCTGGCTGTACAGAATCTGCTCAATGATTCATACATATGTCTGGTCATCTTCGGATCCTGTTACCTTGTATGTTATTACAGAAAGTTGAGTAGACCTCCCTTGGTATTTGGTAGGTGTTTTGTCTTTATATATTTTATATGTATTGGTGAGTATATAATTCATATGGTTTATATGTTATATGTTTATATACATTTAACATACATTAGTATATCTATGTTAGCCCCATAGTCCTAATTTATCCATCCTCCCACCTTTCATTTTGGCTAACCATTAGTTTGTTTTATAAGTCTGTGAGTGTCTTTTTCTGTGAAAATATGTTTATTGGTAGCAACCTTAGGCTAACATGTATACAAGATATCATAGGATATTTATCATTCCCTCTTGACTTACTTAAGCTAATATGATTATTTCTAGGCTCATGTGTAGTCCTGAAAACGGCATTGTTCATTTTTTTCCCGAGGCTACTCTTCCATTCGGTATGTGTACCACTTCTTCTGTGTCCATTTATCTGTTGATGGACATTTTGTTTGCTTCCATGTCTTGGCTATTGTAAATACTGCTGCAATACACGATTTTCCATCCCGTGTCTTTTTTTTTTTAAGATTTTTTTTTTAAATTAATTAATGAATTTATTTATTTATTTTTGGCTGTGCTGGTTCCTTGTTTCTGTGCGAGGGCTTTCTCCAGTTGCGGCAAGTGGGGGCCACTCCTCATCACGGTGCGCGGGCCTCCCACCATCGCGGCCTCTCCCGCTGCGGAGCACAGGCTCCAGATGCGCAGGCTCAGCAGCTTTGGCTCACGGGCCCAATTGCTCCGCGGCATGCGGGATCCTCCCAGACCAGGGATCGAACCCGTGGCCCCTGCCTTGGCAGGCAGACTCTCAACCACTGCACCACCAGGGAAGCCCATCCCGTGTCTTTTTGATTCTGACTTTCACAGGTGAAAGGCCCAATAGTGGGACTTCCGGATCATATGGTGACTCAATTTTTACCTTTAAATGCGCTGCCATTCTGTTCCTATTATTGGCCGTTACCAGTTTACATCCCACTTAGACCGAGAGGTTACGCTATTCTCCACAACTTCTTCAACATCTATTGTTTGTAGACTTTTTGCTGATGGTCATTCTGACTGGTGTGAGGTGATACCTTTGTGTAGATTGGATTTGCATGCGTCTCATATTTCCTGATGTTTTGCGTTTATCAGTGTCCTTTTCACTTTTTTTTTAAGATTGAGCGAAACGTACAACTTCTAACTGCCTTCTTGAAAAATTTGCTGCGTTTGGATTTTTTTGGCCATTCCCTTCCCCAGGACATTTTTTGAGGGCATGAGTCATTTACAGCCCTGCAGTCCTTGTGAATATTAGTGACCATTAGCAGTAGATTTAAAGCTGCTGTTTGAGGAAACGGCTTTTGGGTGGCAGGATTTCTACGTTGCCAACTCTGCTTGCTAGGGAAACAGAACTTCGCTGCAAGTTGTGGTTTTAGGTTGCAGATTAGAGTGGAATGTGCCAGGACAAACCCCCATAAGTTTAACCTCCGTAATTCTTGTCTGTCTCTTTAAGTTGTAGTTTTTATCAGAGCAAATTTGATTGAAAAAAAATTTTTTTTTGTAGGAGTACAGAATCTTGTTCATTTACACATATACCTATATTTATTGATCTTTGGGTCCTTTTCCATGTAGGTTGTTACAGAGTGTTGAGTAGACCACTCTTGGTAT
>NW_028121847.1:0-36552 GCF_965194805.1 Balaenoptera borealis | reverse complement strand
ACTTCTTGAAAAAGTTGTAGTCACTCTTTAAAAAAGAAGGAAAAGAAAAAAGAGGACATGCCTAAAGTTCAGTATAAGGAATTATTAGCCACATGCAAATCCAACGTGAAAACGTTTCAGCTCACACCAGTCAAATGACCATCAGCAAAAAGTCTACAAACTATAAATGCTAAGGGCTTTTAGAGAACTCTGTAATTTCTAGATGCTGGTGGAATGTAAAGTGGTAACAGCACTAACGAAAACTGAACGGAGCTGCTTTAAAACGTAAAAATTGAGCTACCATATGATGCGGCAGGGCACCTTTTGGGCCTATAACCTAAGACCACAAGAATCGGAAAGACAGAGGCAGGCAAATGTGCACTGCAGCAATACTGAAATAGCCAAGACATGGAAACACAAAAAAGGTCCATAATCAGATGAATGGACAAAGAAGAAGTGGTAATATGGACAGAATGGAATATCCGTCACGGAAAAAAATAAAAGAATGGCATATGCAGCACCACAGAGGAGCCTAGAGATAATCACACAACGTGAAGTAAGTCAGAATGAGAAAGACAAATGCCCTATGATGTCCCTTATGTTATCTGAAAATTCATAAAAATGAACATATTTCCATAGAGAAAGGCAATCTCAGATTGAGAAGACAAACTTATGGTTAAGCCAAAGAAAACGTGTGAGGAATGGATAAATTAGGATATTGGGGTTAACACACATATACTAATACATATAAAATATATAATCCCCAAAGACCTATGGAATACCAAGAGTGGTCTACTCAACACTCTGTAACAACCTACATGGAAAAGGACCCAAAGATCAATAAATATAGGTATATGTGTAAATGAACAAGATTCTGTACTCCTACAAAAAAAAATTTTTTTTCAATCAAATTTGCTCTGATAAAACTACAACTTAAAGAGACAGACAAGAATTACGGAGGTTAAACTTATGGGGGTTTGTCCTGGCACATTCCACTCTAATCTGCAACCTAAAACCACAACTTGCAGCGAAGTTCTGTTTCCCTAGCAAGCAGAGTTGGCAACGTAGAAATCCTGCCACCCAAAAGCCGTTTCCTCAAACAGCAGCTTTAAATCTACTGCTAATGGTCACTAATATTCACAAGGACTGCAGGGCTGTAAATGACTCATGCCCTCAAAAAATGTCCTGGGGAAGGGAATGGCCAAAAAAATCCAAACGCAGCAAATTTTTCAAGAAGGCAGTTAGAAGTTGTACGTTTCGCTCAATCTTAAAAAAAAAAAGTGAAAAGGACACTGATAAACGCAAAACATCAGGAAATATGAGACGCATGCAAATCCAATCTACACAAAGGTATCACCTCACACCAGTCAGAATGACCATCAGCAAAAAGTCTACAAACAATAGATGTTGAAGAAGTTGTGGAGAATAGCGTAACCTCTCGGTCTAAGTGGGATGTAAACTGGTAACGGCCAATAATAGGAACAGAATGGCAGCGCATTTAAAGGTAAAAATTGAGTCACCATATGATCCGGAAGTCCCACTATTGGGCCTTTCACCTGTGAAAGTCAGAATCAAAAAGACACGGGATGGGGCTTCCCTGGTGGTGCAGTGGTTGAGAGTCTGCCTGCCAAGGCAGGGGCCACGGGTTCGATCCCTGGTCTGGGAGGATCCCGCATGCCGCGGAGCAATTGGGCCCGTGAGCCAAAGCTGCTGAGCCTGCGCATCTGGAGCCTGTGCTCCGCAGCGGGAGAGGCCGCGATGGTGGGAGGCCCGCGCACCGTGATGAGGAGTGGCCCCCACTTGCCGCAACTGGAGAAAGCCCTCGCACAGAAACAAGGAACCAGCACAGCCAAAAATAAATAAATAAATTCATTAATTAATTTAAAAAAAAATCTTAAAAAAAAAAAGACACGGGATGGAAAATCGTGTATTGCAGCAGTATTTACAATAGCCAAGACATGGAAGCAAACAAAATGTCCATCAACAGATAAATGGACACAGAAGAAGTGGTACACATACCGAATGGAAGAGTAGCCTCGGGAAAAAAATGAACAATGCCGTTTTCAGGACTACACATGAGCCTAGAAATAATCATATTAGCTTAAGTAAGTCAAGAGGGAATGATAAATATCCTATGATATCTTGTATACATGTTAGCCTAAGGTTGCTACCAATAAACATATTTTCACAGAAAAAGACACTCACAGACTTATAAAACAAACTAATGGTTAGCCAAAATGAAAGGTGGGAGGATGGATAAATTAGGACTATGGGGCTAACATAGATATACTAATGTATGTTAAATGTATATAAACATATAACATATAAACCATATGAATTATATACTCACCAATACATATAAAATATATAAAGACAAAACACCTACCAAATACCAAGGGAGGTCTACTCAACTTTCTGTAATAACATACAAGGTAACAGGATCCGAAGATGACCAGACATATGTATGAATCATTGAGCAGATTCTGTACAGCCAGAAAACCACAACACTCTAATCAAATTTACTCCGATAAGAAATAGAAATTAAATTTAAAAAACAAACATAAGTAAGGTGACATAAACTTCTGGGGGCTTGTCCCAGCACATTCCACTCTAATTTACAACCTTGGAACACTACTTTCAGGAAGACTCTTTTGCACTAGTAACAAGCGTTGAGAACGTAATAATGCTGCCGCCTTGTGGTTGTTTCCCATAACAGCAGCTTTAAACCAAGTGCTAATGGTTGCTTAATAGTCACAAGGACTGCAGGGCTGTAAATGACACCTGCCCTCAACAAATGCCCTGGGGTAGGGAATAGGCAAGAAAATTCTACACATTACAACTTTTTCAAGAAGTCAATACGAAGAGGGAAGTTGTAGTCACTCTTTAAAAAAGAAGGAAAAGAAAAAAGAGGACATGCCTAAAGTTCAGTATAAGGAATTATTAGCCACATGCAAATCCAACGTGAAAACGTTTCAGCTCACACCAGTCAAATGACCATCAGCAAAAAGTCTACAAACTATAAATGCTAAGGGCTTTTAGAGAACTCTGTAATTTCTAGATGCTGGTGGAATGTAAAGTGGTAACAGCACTAACGAAAACTGAACGGAGCTGCTTTAAAACGTAAAAATTGAGCTACCATATGATGCGGCAGGGCACCTTTTGGGCCTATAACCTAAGACCACAAGAATCGGAAAGACAGAGGCAGGCAAATGTGCACTGCAGCAATACTGAAATAGCCAAGACATGGAAACACAAAAAAGGTCCATAATCAGATGAATGGACAAAGAAGAAGTGGTAATATGGACAGAATGGAATATCCGTCACGGAAAAAAATAAAAGAATGGCATATGCAGCACCACAGAGGAGCCTAGAGATAATCACACAACGTGAAGTAAGTCAGAATGAGAAAGACAAATGCCCTATGATGTCCCTTATGTTATCTGAAAATTCATAAAAATGAACATATTTCCATAGAGAAAGGCAATCTCAGATTGAGAAGACAAACTTATGGTTAAGCCAAAGAAAACGTGTGAGGAATGGATAAATTAGGATATTGGGGTTAACACACATATACTAATACATATAAAATATATAATCCCCAAAGACCTATGGAATACCAAGAGTGGTCTACTCAACACTCTGTAACAACCTACATGGAAAAGGACCCAAAGATCAATAAATATAGGTATATGTGTAAATGAACAAGATTCTGTACTCCTACAAAAAAAAATTTTTTTTCAATCAAATTTGCTCTGATAAAAACTACAACTTAAAGAGACAGACAAGAATTACGGAGGTTAAACTTATGGGGGTTTGTCCTGGCACATTCCACTCTAATCTGCAACCTAAAACCACAACTTGCAGCGAAGTTCTGTTTCCCTAGCAAGCAGAGTTGGCAACGTAGAAATCCTGCCACCCAAAAGCCGTTTCCTCAAACAGCAGCTTTAAATCTACTGCTAATGGTCACTAATATTCACAAGGACTGCAGGGCTGTAAATGACTCATGCCCTCAAAAAATGTCCTGGGGAAGGGAATGGCCAAAAAAATCCAAACGCAGCAAATTTTTCAAGAAGGCAGTTAGAAGTTGTACGTTTCGCTCAATCTTAAAAAAAAAAGTGAAAAGGACACTGATAAACGCAAAACATCAGGAAATATGAGACGCATGCAAATCCAATCTACACAAAGGTATCACCTCACACCAGTCAGAATGACCATCAGCAAAAAGTCTACAAACAATAGATGTTGAAGAAGTTGTGGAGAATAGCGTAACCTCTCGGTCTAAGTGGGATGTAAACTGGTAACGGCCAATAATAGGAACAGAATGGCAGCGCATTTAAAGGTAAAAATTGAGTCACCATATGATCCGGAAGTCCCACTATTGGGCCTTTCACCTGTGAAAGTCAGAATCAAAAAGACACGGGATGGGGCTTCCCTGGTGGTGCAGTGGTTGAGAGTCTGCCTGCCAAGGCAGGGGCCACGGGTTCGATCCCTGGTCTGGGAGGATCCCGCATGCCGCGGAGCAATTGGGCCCGTGAGCCAAAGCTGCTGAGCCTGCGCATCTGGAGCCTGTGCTCCGCAGCGGGAGAGGCCGCGATGGTGGGAGGCCCGCGCACCGTGATGAGGAGTGGCCCCCACTTGCCGCAACTGGAGAAAGCCCTCGCACAGAAACAAGGAACCAGCACAGCCAAAAATAAATAAATAAATTCATTAATTAATTTAAAAAAAAATCTTAAAAAAAAAAAGACACGGGATGGAAAATCGTGTATTGCAGCAGTATTTACAATAGCCAAGACATGGAAGCAAACAAAATGTCCATCAACAGATAAATGGACACAGAAGAAGTGGTACACATACCGAATGGAAGAGTAGCCTCGGGAAAAAAATGAACAATGCCGTTTTCAGGACTACACATGAGCCTAGAAATAATCATATTAGCTTAAGTAAGTCAAGAGGGAATGATAAATATCCTATGATATCTTGTATACATGTTAGCCTAAGGTTGCTACCAATAAACATATTTTCACAGAAAAAGACACTCACAGACTTATAAAACAAACTAATGGTTAGCCAAAATGAAAGGTGGGAGGATGGATAAATTAGGACTATGGGGCTAACATAGATATACTAATGTATGTTAAATGTATATAAACATATAACATATAAACCATATGAATTATATACTCACCAATACATATAAAATATATAAAGACAAAACACCTACCAAATACCAAGGGAGGTCTACTCAACTTTCTGTAATAACATACAAGGTAACAGGATCCGAAGATGACCAGACATATGTATGAATCATTGAGCAGATTCTGTACAGCCAGAAAACCACAACACTCTAATCAAATTTACTCCGATAAGAAATAGAAATTAAATTTAAAAAACAAACATAAGTAAGGTGACATAAACTTCTGGGGGCTTGTCCCAGCACATTCCACTCTAATTTACAACCTTGGAACACTACTTTCAGGAAGACTCTTTTGCACTAGTAACAAGCGTTGAGAACGTAATAATGCTGCCGCCTTGTGGTTGTTTCCCATAACAGCAGCTTTAAACCAAGTGCTAATGGTTGCTTAATAGTCACAAGGACTGCAGGGCTGTAAATGACACCTGCCCTCAACAAATGCCCTGGGGTAGGGAATAGGCAAGAAAATTCTACACATTACAACTTTTTCAAGAAGTCAATACGAAGAGGGAAGTTGTAGTCACTCTTTAAAAAAGAAGGAAAAGAAAAAAGAGGACATGCCTAAAGTTCAGTATAAGGAATTATTAGCCACATGCAAATCCAACGTGAAAACGTTTCAGCTCACACCAGTCAAATGACCATCAGCAAAAAGTCTACAAACTATAAATGCTAAGGGCTTTTAGAGAACTCTGTAATTTCTAGATGCTGGTGGAATGTAAAGTGGTAACAGCACTAACGAAAACTGAACGGAGCTGCTTTAAAACGTAAAAATTGAGCTACCATATGATGCGGCAGGGCACCTTTTGGGCCTATAACCTAAGACCACAAGAATCGGAAAGACAGAGGCAGGCAAATGTGCACTGCAGCAATACTGAAATAGCCAAGACATGGAAACACAAAAAAGGTCCATAATCAGATGAATGGACAAAGAAGAAGTGGTAATATGGACAGAATGGAATATCCGTCACGGAAAAAAATAAAAGAATGGCATATGCAGCACCACAGAGGAGCCTAGAGATAATCACACAACGTGAAGTAAGTCAGAATGAGAAAGACAAATGCCCTATGATGTCCCTTATGTTATCTGAAAATTCATAAAAATGAACATATTTCCATAGAGAAAGGCAATCTCAGATTGAGAAGACAAACTTATGGTTAAGCCAAAGAAAACGTGTGAGGAATGGATAAATTAGGATATTGGGGTTAACACACATATACTAATACATATAAAATATATAATCCCCAAAGACCTATGGAATACCAAGAGTGGTCTACTCAACACTCTGTAACAACCTACATGGAAAAGGACCCAAAGATCAATAAATATAGGTATATGTGTAAATGAACAAGATTCTGTACTCCTACAAAAAAAAATTTTTTTTCAATCAAATTTGCTCTGATAAAAACTACAACTTAAAGAGACAGACAAGAATTACGGAGGTTAAACTTATGGGGGTTTGTCCTGGCACATTCCACTCTAATCTGCAACCTAAAACCACAACTTGCAGCGAAGTTCTGTTTCCCTAGCAAGCAGAGTTGGCAACGTAGAAATCCTGCCACCCAAAAGCCGTTTCCTCAAACAGCAGCTTTAAATCTACTGCTAATGGTCACTAATATTCACAAGGACTGCAGGGCTGTAAATGACTCATGCCCTCAAAAAATGTCCTGGGGAAGGGAATGGCCAAAAAAATCCAAACGCAGCAAATTTTTCAAGAAGGCAGTTAGAAGTTGTACGTTTCGCTCAATCTTAAAAAAAAAAGTGAAAAGGACACTGATAAACGCAAAACATCAGGAAATATGAGACGCATGCAAATCCAATCTACACAAAGGTATCACCTCACACCAGTCAGAATGACCATCAGCAAAAAGTCTACAAACAATAGATGTTGAAGAAGTTGTGGAGAATAGCGTAACCTCTCGGTCTAAGTGGGATGTAAACTGGTAACGGCCAATAATAGGAACAGAATGGCAGCGCATTTAAAGGTAAAAATTGAGTCACCATATGATCCGGAAGTCCCACTATTGGGCCTTTCACCTGTGAAAGTCAGAATCAAAAAGACACGGGATGGGGCTTCCCTGGTGGTGCAGTGGTTGAGAGTCTGCCTGCCAAGGCAGGGGCCACGGGTTCGATCCCTGGTCTGGGAGGATCCCGCATGCCGCGGAGCAATTGGGCCCGTGAGCCAAAGCTGCTGAGCCTGCGCATCTGGAGCCTGTGCTCCGCAGCGGGAGAGGCCGCGATGGTGGGAGGCCCGCGCACCGTGATGAGGAGTGGCCCCCACTTGCCGCAACTGGAGAAAGCCCTCGCACAGAAACAAGGAACCAGCACAGCCAAAAATAAATAAATAAATTCATTAATTAATTTAAAAAAAAATCTTAAAAAAAAAAAGACACGGGATGGAAAATCGTGTATTGCAGCAGTATTTACAATAGCCAAGACATGGAAGCAAACAAAATGTCCATCAACAGATAAATGGACACAGAAGAAGTGGTACACATACCGAATGGAAGAGTAGCCTCGGGAAAAAAATGAACAATGCCGTTTTCAGGACTACACATGAGCCTAGAAATAATCATATTAGCTTAAGTAAGTCAAGAGGGAATGATAAATATCCTATGATATCTTGTATACATGTTAGCCTAAGGTTGCTACCAATAAACATATTTTCACAGAAAAAGACACTCACAGACTTATAAAACAAACTAATGGTTAGCCAAAATGAAAGGTGGGAGGATGGATAAATTAGGACTATGGGGCTAACATAGATATACTAATGTATGTTAAATGTATATAAACATATAACATATAAACCATATGAATTATATACTCACCAATACATATAAAATATATAAAGACAAAACACCTACCAAATACCAAGGGAGGTCTACTCAACTTTCTGTAATAACATACAAGGTAACAGGATCCGAAGATGACCAGACATATGTATGAATCATTGAGCAGATTCTGTACAGCCAGAAAACCACAACACTCTAATCAAATTTACTCCGATAAGAAATAGAAATTAAATTTAAAAAACAAACATAAGTAAGGTGACATAAACTTCTGGGGGCTTGTCCCAGCACATTCCACTCTAATTTACAACCTTGGAACACTACTTTCAGGAAGACTCTTTTGCACTAGTAACAAGCGTTGAGAACGTAATAATGCTGCCGCCTTGTGGTTGTTTCCCATAACAGCAGCTTTAAACCAAGTGCTAATGGTTGCTTAATAGTCACAAGGACTGCAGGGCTGTAAATGACACCTGCCCTCAACAAATGCCCTGGGGTAGGGAATAGGCAAGAAAATTCTACACATTACAACTTTTTCAAGAAGTCAATACGAAGAGGGAAGTTGTAGTCACTCTTTAAAAAAGAAGGAAAAGAAAAAAGAGGACATGCCTAAAGTTCAGTATAAGGAATTATTAGCCACATGCAAATCCAACGTGAAAACGTTTCAGCTCACACCAGTCAAATGACCATCAGCAAAAAGTCTACAAACTATAAATGCTAAGGGCTTTTAGAGAACTCTGTAATTTCTAGATGCTGGTGGAATGTAAAGTGGTAACAGCACTAACGAAAACTGAACGGAGCTGCTTTAAAACGTAAAAATTGAGCTACCATATGATGCGGCAGGGCACCTTTTGGGCCTATAACCTAAGACCACAAGAATCGGAAAGACAGAGGCAGGCAAATGTGCACTGCAGCAATACTGAAATAGCCAAGACATGGAAACACAAAAAAGGTCCATAATCAGATGAATGGACAAAGAAGAAGTGGTAATATGGACAGAATGGAATATCCGTCACGGAAAAAAATAAAAGAATGGCATATGCAGCACCACAGAGGAGCCTAGAGATAATCACACAACGTGAAGTAAGTCAGAATGAGAAAGACAAATGCCCTATGATGTCCCTTATGTTATCTGAAAATTCATAAAAATGAACATATTTCCATAGAGAAAGGCAATCTCAGATTGAGAAGACAAACTTATGGTTAAGCCAAAGAAAACGTGTGAGGAATGGATAAATTAGGATATTGGGGTTAACACACATATACTAATACATATAAAATATATAATCCCCAAAGACCTATGGAATACCAAGAGTGGTCTACTCAACACTCTGTAACAACCTACATGGAAAAGGACCCAAAGATCAATAAATATAGGTATATGTGTAAATGAACAAGATTCTGTACTCCTACAAAAAAAAATTTTTTTTCAATCAAATTTGCTCTGATAAAAACTACAACTTAAAGAGACAGACAAGAATTACGGAGGTTAAACTTATGGGGGTTTGTCCTGGCACATTCCACTCTAATCTGCAACCTAAAACCACAACTTGCAGCGAAGTTCTGTTTCCCTAGCAAGCAGAGTTGGCAACGTAGAAATCCTGCCACCCAAAAGCCGTTTCCTCAAACAGCAGCTTTAAATCTACTGCTAATGGTCACTAATATTCACAAGGACTGCAGGGCTGTAAATGACTCATGCCCTCAAAAAATGTCCTGGGGAAGGGAATGGCCAAAAAAATCCAAACGCAGCAAATTTTTCAAGAAGGCAGTTAGAAGTTGTACGTTTCGCTCAATCTTAAAAAAAAAAGTGAAAAGGACACTGATAAACGCAAAACATCAGGAAATATGAGACGCATGCAAATCCAATCTACACAAAGGTATCACCTCACACCAGTCAGAATGACCATCAGCAAAAAGTCTACAAACAATAGATGTTGAAGAAGTTGTGGAGAATAGCGTAACCTCTCGGTCTAAGTGGGATGTAAACTGGTAACGGCCAATAATAGGAACAGAATGGCAGCGCATTTAAAGGTAAAAATTGAGTCACCATATGATCCGGAAGTCCCACTATTGGGCCTTTCACCTGTGAAAGTCAGAATCAAAAAGACACGGGATGGGGCTTCCCTGGTGGTGCAGTGGTTGAGAGTCTGCCTGCCAAGGCAGGGGCCACGGGTTCGATCCCTGGTCTGGGAGGATCCCGCATGCCGCGGAGCAATTGGGCCCGTGAGCCAAAGCTGCTGAGCCTGCGCATCTGGAGCCTGTGCTCCGCAGCGGGAGAGGCCGCGATGGTGGGAGGCCCGCGCACCGTGATGAGGAGTGGCCCCCACTTGCCGCAACTGGAGAAAGCCCTCGCACAGAAACAAGGAACCAGCACAGCCAAAAATAAATAAATAAATTCATTAATTAATTTAAAAAAAAATCTTAAAAAAAAAAAGACACGGGATGGAAAATCGTGTATTGCAGCAGTATTTACAATAGCCAAGACATGGAAGCAAACAAAATGTCCATCAACAGATAAATGGACACAGAAGAAGTGGTACACATACCGAATGGAAGAGTAGCCTCGGGAAAAAAATGAACAATGCCGTTTTCAGGACTACACATGAGCCTAGAAATAATCATATTAGCTTAAGTAAGTCAAGAGGGAATGATAAATATCCTATGATATCTTGTATACATGTTAGCCTAAGGTTGCTACCAATAAACATATTTTCACAGAAAAAGACACTCACAGACTTATAAAACAAACTAATGGTTAGCCAAAATGAAAGGTGGGAGGATGGATAAATTAGGACTATGGGGCTAACATAGATATACTAATGTATGTTAAATGTATATAAACATATAACATATAAACCATATGAATTATATACTCACCAATACATATAAAATATATAAAGACAAAACACCTACCAAATACCAAGGGAGGTCTACTCAACTTTCTGTAATAACATACAAGGTAACAGGATCCGAAGATGACCAGACATATGTATGAATCATTGAGCAGATTCTGTACAGCCAGAAAACCACAACACTCTAATCAAATTTACTCCGATAAGAAATAGAAATTAAATTTAAAAAACAAACATAAGTAAGGTGACATAAACTTCTGGGGGCTTGTCCCAGCACATTCCACTCTAATTTACAACCTTGGAACACTACTTTCAGGAAGACTCTTTTGCACTAGTAACAAGCGTTGAGAACGTAATAATGCTGCCGCCTTGTGGTTGTTTCCCATAACAGCAGCTTTAAACCAAGTGCTAATGGTTGCTTAATAGTCACAAGGACTGCAGGGCTGTAAATGACACCTGCCCTCAACAAATGCCCTGGGGTAGGGAATAGGCAAGAAAATTCTACACATTACAACTTTTTCAAGAAGTCAATACGAAGAGGGAAGTTGTAGTCACTCTTTAAAAAAGAAGGAAAAGAAAAAAGAGGACATGCCTAAAGTTCAGTATAAGGAATTATTAGCCACATGCAAATCCAACGTGAAAACGTTTCAGCTCACACCAGTCAAATGACCATCAGCAAAAAGTCTACAAACTATAAATGCTAAGGGCTTTTAGAGAACTCTGTAATTTCTAGATGCTGGTGGAATGTAAAGTGGTAACAGCACTAACGAAAACTGAACGGAGCTGCTTTAAAACGTAAAAATTGAGCTACCATATGATGCGGCAGGGCACCTTTTGGGCCTATAACCTAAGACCACAAGAATCGGAAAGACAGAGGCAGGCAAATGTGCACTGCAGCAATACTGAAATAGCCAAGACATGGAAACACAAAAAAGGTCCATAATCAGATGAATGGACAAAGAAGAAGTGGTAATATGGACAGAATGGAATATCCGTCACGGAAAAAAATAAAAGAATGGCATATGCAGCACCACAGAGGAGCCTAGAGATAATCACACAACGTGAAGTAAGTCAGAATGAGAAAGACAAATGCCCTATGATGTCCCTTATGTTATCTGAAAATTCATAAAAATGAACATATTTCCATAGAGAAAGGCAATCTCAGATTGAGAAGACAAACTTATGGTTAAGCCAAAGAAAACGTGTGAGGAATGGATAAATTAGGATATTGGGGTTAACACACATATACTAATACATATAAAATATATAATCCCCAAAGACCTATGGAATACCAAGAGTGGTCTACTCAACACTCTGTAACAACCTACATGGAAAAGGACCCAAAGATCAATAAATATAGGTATATGTGTAAATGAACAAGATTCTGTACTCCTACAAAAAAAAATTTTTTTTCAATCAAATTTGCTCTGATAAAAACTACAACTTAAAGAGACAGACAAGAATTACGGAGGTTAAACTTATGGGGGTTTGTCCTGGCACATTCCACTCTAATCTGCAACCTAAAACCACAACTTGCAGCGAAGTTCTGTTTCCCTAGCAAGCAGAGTTGGCAACGTAGAAATCCTGCCACCCAAAAGCCGTTTCCTCAAACAGCAGCTTTAAATCTACTGCTAATGGTCACTAATATTCACAAGGACTGCAGGGCTGTAAATGACTCATGCCCTCAAAAAATGTCCTGGGGAAGGGAATGGCCAAAAAAATCCAAACGCAGCAAATTTTTCAAGAAGGCAGTTAGAAGTTGTACGTTTCGCTCAATCTTAAAAAAAAAAGTGAAAAGGACACTGATAAACGCAAAACATCAGGAAATATGAGACGCATGCAAATCCAATCTACACAAAGGTATCACCTCACACCAGTCAGAATGACCATCAGCAAAAAGTCTACAAACAATAGATGTTGAAGAAGTTGTGGAGAATAGCGTAACCTCTCGGTCTAAGTGGGATGTAAACTGGTAACGGCCAATAATAGGAACAGAATGGCAGCGCATTTAAAGGTAAAAATTGAGTCACCATATGATCCGGAAGTCCCACTATTGGGCCTTTCACCTGTGAAAGTCAGAATCAAAAAGACACGGGATGGGGCTTCCCTGGTGGTGCAGTGGTTGAGAGTCTGCCTGCCAAGGCAGGGGCCACGGGTTCGATCCCTGGTCTGGGAGGATCCCGCATGCCGCGGAGCAATTGGGCCCGTGAGCCAAAGCTGCTGAGCCTGCGCATCTGGAGCCTGTGCTCCGCAGCGGGAGAGGCCGCGATGGTGGGAGGCCCGCGCACCGTGATGAGGAGTGGCCCCCACTTGCCGCAACTGGAGAAAGCCCTCGCACAGAAACAAGGAACCAGCACAGCCAAAAATAAATAAATAAATTCATTAATTAATTTAAAAAAAAATCTTAAAAAAAAAAAGACACGGGATGGAAAATCGTGTATTGCAGCAGTATTTACAATAGCCAAGACATGGAAGCAAACAAAATGTCCATCAACAGATAAATGGACACAGAAGAAGTGGTACACATACCGAATGGAAGAGTAGCCTCGGGAAAAAAATGAACAATGCCGTTTTCAGGACTACACATGAGCCTAGAAATAATCATATTAGCTTAAGTAAGTCAAGAGGGAATGATAAATATCCTATGATATCTTGTATACATGTTAGCCTAAGGTTGCTACCAATAAACATATTTTCACAGAAAAAGACACTCACAGACTTATAAAACAAACTAATGGTTAGCCAAAATGAAAGGTGGGAGGATGGATAAATTAGGACTATGGGGCTAACATAGATATACTAATGTATGTTAAATGTATATAAACATATAACATATAAACCATATGAATTATATACTCACCAATACATATAAAATATATAAAGACAAAACACCTACCAAATACCAAGGGAGGTCTACTCAACTTTCTGTAATAACATACAAGGTAACAGGATCCGAAGATGACCAGACATATGTATGAATCATTGAGCAGATTCTGTACAGCCAGAAAACCACAACACTCTAATCAAATTTACTCCGATAAGAAATAGAAATTAAATTTAAAAAACAAACATAAGTAAGGTGACATAAACTTCTGGGGGCTTGTCCCAGCACATTCCACTCTAATTTACAACCTTGGAACACTACTTTCAGGAAGACTCTTTTGCACTAGTAACAAGCGTTGAGAACGTAATAATGCTGCCGCCTTGTGGTTGTTTCCCATAACAGCAGCTTTAAACCAAGTGCTAATGGTTGCTTAATAGTCACAAGGACTGCAGGGCTGTAAATGACACCTGCCCTCAACAAATGCCCTGGGGTAGGGAATAGGCAAGAAAATTCTACACATTACAACTTTTTCAAGAAGTCAATACGAAGAGGGAAGTTGTAGTCACTCTTTAAAAAAGAAGGAAAAGAAAAAAGAGGACATGCCTAAAGTTCAGTATAAGGAATTATTAGCCACATGCAAATCCAACGTGAAAACGTTTCAGCTCACACCAGTCAAATGACCATCAGCAAAAAGTCTACAAACTATAAATGCTAAGGGCTTTTAGAGAACTCTGTAATTTCTAGATGCTGGTGGAATGTAAAGTGGTAACAGCACTAACGAAAACTGAACGGAGCTGCTTTAAAACGTAAAAATTGAGCTACCATATGATGCGGCAGGGCACCTTTTGGGCCTATAACCTAAGACCACAAGAATCGGAAAGACAGAGGCAGGCAAATGTGCACTGCAGCAATACTGAAATAGCCAAGACATGGAAACACAAAAAAGGTCCATAATCAGATGAATGGACAAAGAAGAAGTGGTAATATGGACAGAATGGAATATCCGTCACGGAAAAAAATAAAAGAATGGCATATGCAGCACCACAGAGGAGCCTAGAGATAATCACACAACGTGAAGTAAGTCAGAATGAGAAAGACAAATGCCCTATGTTGTCCCTTATGTTATCTGAAAATTCATAAAAATGAACATATTTCCATAGAGAAAGGCAATCTCAGATTGAGAAGACAAACTTATGGTTAAGCCAAAGAAAACGTGTGAGGAATGGATAAATTAGGATATTGGGGTTAACACACATATACTAATACATATAAAATATATAATCCCCAAAGACCTATGGAATACCAAGAGTGGTCTACTCAACACTCTGTAACAACCTACATGGAAAAGGACCCAAAGATCAATAAATATAGGTATATGTGTAAATGAACAAGATTCTGTACTCCTACAAAAAAAAATTTTTTTTCAATCAAATTTGCTCTGATAAAAACTACAACTTAAAGAGACAGACAAGAATTACGGAGGTTAAACTTATGGGGGTTTGTCCTGGCACATTCCACTCTAATCTGCAACCTAAAACCACAACTTGCAGCGAAGTTCTGTTTCCCTAGCAAGCAGAGTTGGCAACGTAGAAATCCTGCCACCCAAAAGCCGTTTCCTCAAACAGCAGCTTTAAATCTACTGCTAATGGTCACTAATATTCACAAGGACTGCAGGGCTGTAAATGACTCATGCCCTCAAAAAATGTCCTGGGGAAGGGAATGGCCAAAAAAATCCAAACGCAGCAAATTTTTCAAGAAGGCAGTTAGAAGTTGTACGTTTCGCTCAATCTTAAAAAAAAAAGTGAAAAGGACACTGATAAACGCAAAACATCAGGAAATATGAGACGCATGCAAATCCAATCTACACAAAGGTATCACCTCACACCAGTCAGAATGACCATCAGCAAAAAGTCTACAAACAATAGATGTTGAAGAAGTTGTGGAGAATAGCGTAACCTCTCGGTCTAAGTGGGATGTAAACTGGTAACGGCCAATAATAGGAACAGAATGGCAGCGCATTTAAAGGTAAAAATTGAGTCACCATATGATCCGGAAGTCCCACTATTGGGCCTTTCACCTGTGAAAGTCAGAATCAAAAAGACACGGGATGGGGCTTCCCTGGTGGTGCAGTGGTTGAGAGTCTGCCTGCCAAGGCAGGGGCCACGGGTTCGATCCCTGGTCTGGGAGGATCCCGCATGCCGCGGAGCAATTGGGCCCGTGAGCCAAAGCTGCTGAGCCTGCGCATCTGGAGCCTGTGCTCCGCAGCGGGAGAGGCCGCGATGGTGGGAGGCCCGCGCACCGTGATGAGGAGTGGCCCCCACTTGCCGCAACTGGAGAAAGCCCTCGCACAGAAACAAGGAACCAGCACAGCCAAAAATAAATAAATAAATTCATTAATTAATTTAAAAAAAAATCTTAAAAAAAAAAAGACACGGGATGGAAAATCGTGTATTGCAGCAGTATTTACAATAGCCAAGACATGGAAGCAAACAAAATGTCCATCAACAGATAAATGGACACAGAAGAAGTGGTACACATACCGAATGGAAGAGTAGCCTCGGGAAAAAAATGAACAATGCCGTTTTCAGGACTACACATGAGCCTAGAAATAATCATATTAGCTTAAGTAAGTCAAGAGGGAATGATAAATATCCTATGATATCTTGTATACATGTTAGCCTAAGGTTGCTACCAATAAACATATTTTCACAGAAAAAGACACTCACAGACTTATAAAACAAACTAATGGTTAGCCAAAATGAAAGGTGGGAGGATGGATAAATTAGGACTATGGGGCTAACATAGATATACTAATGTATGTTAAATGTATATAAACATATAACATATAAACCATATGAATTATATACTCACCAATACATATAAAATATATAAAGACAAAACACCTACCAAATACCAAGGGAGGTCTACTCAACTTTCTGTAATAACATACAAGGTAACAGGATCCGAAGATGACCAGACATATGTATGAATCATTGAGCAGATTCTGTACAGCCAGAAAACCACAACACTCTAATCAAATTTACTCCGATAAGAAATAGAAATTAAATTTAAAAAACAAACATAAGTAAGGTGACATAAACTTCTGGGGGCTTGTCCCAGCACATTCCACTCTAATTTACAACCTTGGAACACTACTTTCAGGAAGACTCTTTTGCACTAGTAACAAGCGTTGAGAACGTAATAATGCTGCCGCCTTGTGGTTGTTTCCCATAACAGCAGCTTTAAACCAAGTGCTAATGGTTGCTTAATAGTCACAAGGACTGCAGGGCTGTAAATGACACCTGCCCTCAACAAATGCCCTGGGGTAGGGAATAGGCAAGAAAATTCTACACATTACAACTTTTTCAAGAAGTCAATACGAAGAGGGAAGTTGTAGTCACTCTTTAAAAAAGAAGGAAAAGAAAAAAGAGGACATGCCTAAAGTTCAGTATAAGGAATTATTAGCCACATGCAAATCCAACGTGAAAACGTTTCAGCTCACACCAGTCAAATGACCATCAGCAAAAAGTCTACAAACTATAAATGCTAAGGGCTTTTAGAGAACTCTGTAATTTCTAGATGCTGGTGGAATGTAAAGTGGTAACAGCACTAACGAAAACTGAACGGAGCTGCTTTAAAACGTAAAAATTGAGCTACCATATGATGCGGCAGGGCACCTTTTGGGCCTATAACCTAAGACCACAAGAATCGGAAAGACAGAGGCAGGCAAATGTGCACTGCAGCAATACTGAAATAGCCAAGACATGGAAACACAAAAAAGGTCCATAATCAGATGAATGGACAAAGAAGAAGTGGTAATATGGACAGAATGGAATATCCGTCACGGAAAAAAATAAAAGAATGGCATATGCAGCACCACAGAGGAGCCTAGAGATAATCACACAACGTGAAGTAAGTCAGAATGAGAAAGACAAATGCCCTATGATGTCCCTTATGTTATCTGAAAATTCATAAAAATGAACATATTTCCATAGAGAAAGGCAATCTCAGATTGAGAAGACAAACTTATGGTTAAGCCAAAGAAAACGTGTGAGGAATGGATAAATTAGGATATTGGGGTTAACACACATATACTAATACATATAAAATATATAATCCCCAAAGACCTATGGAATACCAAGAGTGGTCTACTCAACACTCTGTAACAACCTACATGGAAAAGGACCCAAAGATCAATAAATATAGGTATATGTGTAAATGAACAAGATTCTGTACTCCTACAAAAAAAAATTTTTTTTCAATCAAATTTGCTCTGATAAAAACTACAACTTAAAGAGACAGACAAGAATTACGGAGGTTAAACTTATGGGGGTTTGTCCTGGCACATTCCACTCTAATCTGCAACCTAAAACCACAACTTGCAGCGAAGTTCTGTTTCCCTAGCAAGCAGAGTTGGCAACGTAGAAATCCTGCCACCCAAAAGCCGTTTCCTCAAACAGCAGCTTTAAATCTACTGCTAATGGTCACTAATATTCACAAGGACTGCAGGGCTGTAAATGACTCATGCCCTCAAAAAATGTCCTGGGGAAGGGAATGGCCAAAAAAATCCAAACGCAGCAAATTTTTCAAGAAGGCAGTTAGAAGTTGTACGTTTCGCTCAATCTTAAAAAAAAAAGTGAAAAGGACACTGATAAACGCAAAACATCAGGAAATATGAGACGCATGCAAATCCAATCTACACAAAGGTATCACCTCACACCAGTCAGAATGACCATCAGCAAAAAGTCTACAAACAATAGATGTTGAAGAAGTTGTGGAGAATAGCGTAACCTCTCGGTCTAAGTGGGATGTAAACTGGTAACGGCCAATAATAGGAACAGAATGGCAGCGCATTTAAAGGTAAAAATTGAGTCACCATATGATCCGGAAGTCCCACTATTGGGCCTTTCACCTGTGAAAGTCAGAATCAAAAAGACACGGGATGGGGCTTCCCTGGTGGTGCAGTGGTTGAGAGTCTGCCTGCCAAGGCAGGGGCCACGGGTTCGATCCCTGGTCTGGGAGGATCCCGCATGCCGCGGAGCAATTGGGCCCGTGAGCCAAAGCTGCTGAGCCTGCGCATCTGGAGCCTGTGCTCCGCAGCGGGAGAGGCCGCGATGGTGGGAGGCCCGCGCACCGTGATGAGGAGTGGCCCCCACTTGCCGCAACTGGAGAAAGCCCTCGCACAGAAACAAGGAACCAGCACAGCCAAAAATAAATAAATAAATTCATTAATTAATTTAAAAAAAAATCTTAAAAAAAAAAAGACACGGGATGGAAAATCGTGTATTGCAGCAGTATTTACAATAGCCAAGACATGGAAGCAAACAAAATGTCCATCAACAGATAAATGGACACAGAAGAAGTGGTACACATACCGAATGGAAGAGTAGCCTCGGGAAAAAAATGAACAATGCCGTTTTCAGGACTACACATGAGCCTAGAAATAATCATATTAGCTTAAGTAAGTCAAGAGGGAATGATAAATATCCTATGATATCTTGTATACATGTTAGCCTAAGGTTGCTACCAATAAACATATTTTCACAGAAAAAGACACTCACAGACTTATAAAACAAACTAATGGTTAGCCAAAATGAAAGGTGGGAGGATGGATAAATTAGGACTATGGGGCTAACATAGATATACTAATGTATGTTAAATGTATATAAACATATAACATATAAACCATATGAATTATATACTCACCAATACATATAAAATATATAAAGACAAAACACCTACCAAATACCAAGGGAGGTCTACTCAACTTTCTGTAATAACATACAAGGTAACAGGATCCGAAGATGACCAGACATATGTATGAATCATTGAGCAGATTCTGTACAGCCAGAAAACCACAACACTCTAATCAAATTTACTCCGATAAGAAATAGAAATTAAATTTAAAAAACAAACATAAGTAAGGTGACATAAACTTCTGGGGGCTTGTCCCAGCACATTCCACTCTAATTTACAACCTTGGAACACTACTTTCAGGAAGACTCTTTTGCACTAGTAACAAGCGTTGAGAACGTAATAATGCTGCCGCCTTGTGGTTGTTTCCCATAACAGCAGCTTTAAACCAAGTGCTAATGGTTGCTTAATAGTCACAAGGACTGCAGGGCTGTAAATGACACCTGCCCTCAACAAATGCCCTGGGGTAGGGAATAGGCAAGAAAATTCTACACATTACAACTTTTTCAAGAAGTCAATACGAAGAGGGAAGTTGTAGTCACTCTTTAAAAAAGAAGGAAAAGAAAAAAGAGGACATGCCTAAAGTTCAGTATAAGGAATTATTAGCCACATGCAAATCCAACGTGAAAACGTTTCAGCTCACACCAGTCAAATGACCATCAGCAAAAAGTCTACAAACTATAAATGCTAAGGGCTTTTAGAGAACTCTGTAATTTCTAGATGCTGGTGGAATGTAAAGTGGTAACAGCACTAACGAAAACTGAACGGAGCTGCTTTAAAACGTAAAAATTGAGCTACCATATGATGCGGCAGGGCACCTTTTGGGCCTATAACCTAAGACCACAAGAATCGGAAAGACAGAGGCAGGCAAATGTGCACTGCAGCAATACTGAAATAGCCAAGACATGGAAACACAAAAAAGGTCCATAATCAGATGAATGGACAAAGAAGAAGTGGTAATATGGACAGAATGGAATATCCGTCACGGAAAAAAATAAAAGAATGGCATATGCAGCACCACAGAGGAGCCTAGAGATAATCACACAACGTGAAGTAAGTCAGAATGAGAAAGACAAATGCCCTATGATGTCCCTTATGTTATCTGAAAATTCATAAAAATGAACATATTTCCATAGAGAAAGGCAATCTCAGATTGAGAAGACAAACTTATGGTTAAGCCAAAGAAAACGTGTGAGGAATGGATAAATTAGGATATTGGGGTTAACACACATATACTAATACATATAAAATATATAATCCCCAAAGACCTATGGAATACCAAGAGTGGTCTACTCAACACTCTGTAACAACCTACATGGAAAAGGACCCAAAGATCAATAAATATAGGTATATGTGTAAATGAACAAGATTCTGTACTCCTACAAAAAAAAATTTTTTTTCAATCAAATTTGCTCTGATAAAAACTACAACTTAAAGAGACAGACAAGAATTACGGAGGTTAAACTTATGGGGGTTTGTCCTGGCACATTCCACTCTAATCTGCAACCTAAAACCACAACTTGCAGCGAAGTTCTGTTTCCCTAGCAAGCAGAGTTGGCAACGTAGAAATCCTGCCACCCAAAAGCCGTTTCCTCAAACAGCAGCTTTAAATCTACTGCTAATGGTCACTAATATTCACAAGGACTGCAGGGCTGTAAATGACTCATGCCCTCAAAAAATGTCCTGGGGAAGGGAATGGCCAAAAAAATCCAAACGCAGCAAATTTTTCAAGAAGGCAGTTAGAAGTTGTACGTTTCGCTCAATCTTAAAAAAAAAAGTGAAAAGGACACTGATAAACGCAAAACATCAGGAAATATGAGACGCATGCAAATCCAATCTACACAAAGGTATCACCTCACACCAGTCAGAATGACCATCAGCAAAAAGTCTACAAACAATAGATGTTGAAGAAGTTGTGGAGAATAGCGTAACCTCTCGGTCTAAGTGGGATGTAAACTGGTAACGGCCAATAATAGGAACAGAATGGCAGCGCATTTAAAGGTAAAAATTGAGTCACCATATGATCCGGAAGTCCCACTATTGGGCCTTTCACCTGTGAAAGTCAGAATCAAAAAGACACGGGATGGGGCTTCCCTGGTGGTGCAGTGGTTGAGAGTCTGCCTGCCAAGGCAGGGGCCACGGGTTCGATCCCTGGTCTGGGAGGATCCCGCATGCCGCGGAGCAATTGGGCCCGTGAGCCAAAGCTGCTGAGCCTGCGCATCTGGAGCCTGTGCTCCGCAGCGGGAGAGGCCGCGATGGTGGGAGGCCCGCGCACCGTGATGAGGAGTGGCCCCCACTTGCCGCAACTGGAGAAAGCCCTCGCACAGAAACAAGGAACCAGCACAGCCAAAAATAAATAAATAAATTCATTAATTAATTTAAAAAAAAATCTTAAAAAAAAAAAGACACGGGATGGAAAATCGTGTATTGCAGCAGTATTTACAATAGCCAAGACATGGAAGCAAACAAAATGTCCATCAACAGATAAATGGACACAGAAGAAGTGGTACACATACCGAATGGAAGAGTAGCCTCGGGAAAAAAATGAACAATGCCGTTTTCAGGACTACACATGAGCCTAGAAATAATCATATTAGCTTAAGTAAGTCAAGAGGGAATGATAAATATCCTATGATATCTTGTATACATGTTAGCCTAAGGTTGCTACCAATAAACATATTTTCACAGAAAAAGACACTCACAGACTTATAAAACAAACTAATGGTTAGCCAAAATGAAAGGTGGGAGGATGGATAAATTAGGACTATGGGGCTAACATAGATATACTAATGTATGTTAAATGTATATAAACATATAACATATAAACCATATGAATTATATACTCACCAATACATATAAAATATATAAAGACAAAACACCTACCAAATACCAAGGGAGGTCTACTCAACTTTCTGTAATAACATACAAGGTAACAGGATCCGAAGATGACCAGACATATGTATGAATCATTGAGCAGATTCTGTACAGCCAGAAAACCACAACACTCTAATCAAATTTACTCCGATAAGAAATAGAAATTAAATTTAAAAAACAAACATAAGTAAGGTGACATAAACTTCTGGGGGCTTGTCCCAGCACATTCCACTCTAATTTACAACCTTGGAACACTACTTTCAGGAAGACTCTTTTGCACTAGTAACAAGCGTTGAGAACGTAATAATGCTGCCGCCTTGTGGTTGTTTCCCATAACAGCAGCTTTAAACCAAGTGCTAATGGTTGCTTAATAGTCACAAGGACTGCAGGGCTGTAAATGACACCTGCCCTCAACAAATGCCCTGGGGTAGGGAATAGGCAAGAAAATTCTACACATTACAACTTTTTCAAGAAGTCAATACGAAGAGGGAAGTTGTAGTCACTCTTTAAAAAAGAAGGAAAAGAAAAAAGAGGACATGCCTAAAGTTCAGTATAAGGAATTATTAGCCACATGCAAATCCAACGTGAAAACGTTTCAGCTCACACCAGTCAAATGACCATCAGCAAAAAGTCTACAAACTATAAATGCTAAGGGCTTTTAGAGAACTCTGTAATTTCTAGATGCTGGTGGAATGTAAAGTGGTAACAGCACTAACGAAAACTGAACGGAGCTGCTTTAAAACGTAAAAATTGAGCTACCATATGATGCGGCAGGGCACCTTTTGGGCCTATAACCTAAGACCACAAGAATCGGAAAGACAGAGGCAGGCAAATGTGCACTGCAGCAATACTGAAATAGCCAAGACATGGAAACACAAAAAAGGTCCATAATCAGATGAATGGACAAAGAAGAAGTGGTAATATGGACAGAATGGAATATCCGTCACGGAAAAAAATAAAAGAATGGCATATGCAGCACCACAGAGGAGCCTAGAGATAATCACACAACGTGAAGTAAGTCAGAATGAGAAAGACAAATGCCCTATGATGTCCCTTATGTTATCTGAAAATTCATAAAAATGAACATATTTCCATAGAGAAAGGCAATCTCAGATTGAGAAGACAAACTTATGGTTAAGCCAAAGAAAACGTGTGAGGAATGGATAAATTAGGATATTGGGGTTAACACACATATACTAATACATATAAAATATATAATCCCCAAAGACCTATGGAATACCAAGAGTGGTCTACTCAACACTCTGTAACAACCTACATGGAAAAGGACCCAAAGATCAATAAATATAGGTATATGTGTAAATGAACAAGATTCTGTACTCCTACAAAAAAAAATTTTTTTTCAATCAAATTTGCTCTGATAAAAACTACAACTTAAAGAGACAGACAAGAATTACGGAGGTTAAACTTATGGGGGTTTGTCCTGGCACATTCCACTCTAATCTGCAACCTAAAACCACAACTTGCAGCGAAGTTCTGTTTCCCTAGCAAGCAGAGTTGGCAACGTAGAAATCCTGCCACCCAAAAGCCGTTTCCTCAAACAGCAGCTTTAAATCTACTGCTAATGGTCACTAATATTCACAAGGACTGCAGGGCTGTAAATGACTCATGCCCTCAAAAAATGTCCTGGGGAAGGGAATGGCCAAAAAAATCCAAACGCAGCAAATTTTTCAAGAAGGCAGTTAGAAGTTGTACGTTTCGCTCAATCTTAAAAAAAAAAGTGAAAAGGACACTGATAAACGCAAAACATCAGGAAATATGAGACGCATGCAAATCCAATCTACACAAAGGTATCACCTCACACCAGTCAGAATGACCATCAGCAAAAAGTCTACAAACAATAGATGTTGAAGAAGTTGTGGAGAATAGCGTAACCTCTCGGTCTAAGTGGGATGTAAACTGGTAACGGCCAATAATAGGAACAGAATGGCAGCGCATTTAAAGGTAAAAATTGAGTCACCATATGATCCGGAAGTCCCACTATTGGGCCTTTCACCTGTGAAAGTCAGAATCAAAAAGACACGGGATGGGGCTTCCCTGGTGGTGCAGTGGTTGAGAGTCTGCCTGCCAAGGCAGGGGCCACGGGTTCGATCCCTGGTCTGGGAGGATCCCGCATGCCGCGGAGCAATTGGGCCCGTGAGCCAAAGCTGCTGAGCCTGCGCATCTGGAGCCTGTGCTCCGCAGCGGGAGAGGCCGCGATGGTGGGAGGCCCGCGCACCGTGATGAGGAGTGGCCCCCACTTGCCGCAACTGGAGAAAGCCCTCGCACAGAAACAAGGAACCAGCACAGCCAAAAATAAATAAATAAATTCATTAATTAATTTAAAAAAAAATCTTAAAAAAAAAAAGACACGGGATGGAAAATCGTGTATTGCAGCAGTATTTACAATAGCCAAGACATGGAAGCAAACAAAATGTCCATCAACAGATAAATGGACACAGAAGAAGTGGTACACATACCGAATGGAAGAGTAGCCTCGGGAAAAAAATGAACAATGCCGTTTTCAGGACTACACATGAGCCTAGAAATAATCATATTAGCTTAAGTAAGTCAAGAGGGAATGATAAATATCCTATGATATCTTGTATACATGTTAGCCTAAGGTTGCTACCAATAAACATATTTTCACAGAAAAAGACACTCACAGACTTATAAAACAAACTAATGGTTAGCCAAAATGAAAGGTGGGAGGATGGATAAATTAGGACTATGGGGCTAACATAGATATACTAATGTATGTTAAATGTATATAAACATATAACATATAAACCATATGAATTATATACTCACCAATACATATAAAATATATAAAGACAAAACACCTACCAAATACCAAGGGAGGTCTACTCAACTTTCTGTAATAACATACAAGGTAACAGGATCCGAAGATGACCAGACATATGTATGAATCATTGAGCAGATTCTGTACAGCCAGAAAACCACAACACTCTAATCAAATTTACTCCGATAAGAAATAGAAATTAAATTTAAAAAACAAACATAAGTAAGGTGACATAAACTTCTGGGGGCTTGTCCCAGCACATTCCACTCTAATTTACAACCTTGGAACACTACTTTCAGGAAGACTCTTTTGCACTAGTAACAAGCGTTGAGAACGTAATAATGCTGCCGCCTTGTGGTTGTTTCCCATAACAGCAGCTTTAAACCAAGTGCTAATGGTTGCTTAATAGTCACAAGGACTGCAGGGCTGTAAATGACACCTGCCCTCAACAAATGCCCTGGGGTAGGGAATAGGCAAGAAAATTCTACACATTACAACTTTTTCAAGAAGTCAATACGAAGAGGGAAGTTGTAGTCACTCTTTAAAAAAGAAGGAAAAGAAAAAAGAGGACATGCCTAAAGTTCAGTATAAGGAATTATTAGCCACATGCAAATCCAACGTGAAAACGTTTCAGCTCACACCAGTCAAATGACCATCAGCAAAAAGTCTACAAACTATAAATGCTAAGGGCTTTTAGAGAACTCTGTAATTTCTAGATGCTGGTGGAATGTAAAGTGGTAACAGCACTAACGAAAACTGAACGGAGCTGCTTTAAAACGTAAAAATTGAGCTACCATATGATGCGGCAGGGCACCTTTTGGGCCTATAACCTAAGACCACAAGAATCGGAAAGACAGAGGCAGGCAAATGTGCACTGCAGCAATACTGAAATAGCCAAGACATGGAAACACAAAAAAGGTCCATAATCAGATGAATGGACAAAGAAGAAGTGGTAATATGGACAGAATGGAATATCCGTCACGGAAAAAAATAAAAGAATGGCATATGCAGCACCACAGAGGAGCCTAGAGATAATCACACAACGTGAAGTAAGTCAGAATGAGAAAGACAAATGCCCTATGATGTCCCTTATGTTATCTGAAAATTCATAAAAATGAACATATTTCCATAGAGAAAGGCAATCTCAGATTGAGAAGACAAACTTATGGTTAAGCCAAAGAAAACGTGTGAGGAATGGATAAATTAGGATATTGGGGTTAACACACATATACTAATACATATAAAATATATAATCCCCAAAGACCTATGGAATACCAAGAGTGGTCTACTCAACACTCTGTAACAACCTACATGGAAAAGGACCCAAAGATCAATAAATATAGGTATATGTGTAAATGAACAAGATTCTGTACTCCTACAAAAAAAAATTTTTTTTCAATCAAATTTGCTCTGATAAAAACTACAACTTAAAGAGACAGACAAGAATTACGGAGGTTAAACTTATGGGGGTTTGTCCTGGCACATTCCACTCTAATCTGCAACCTAAAACCACAACTTGCAGCGAAGTTCTGTTTCCCTAGCAAGCAGAGTTGGCAACGTAGAAATCCTGCCACCCAAAAGCCGTTTCCTCAAACAGCAGCTTTAAATCTACTGCTAATGGTCACTAATATTCACAAGGACTGCAGGGCTGTAAATGACTCATGCCCTCAAAAAATGTCCTGGGGAAGGGAATGGCCAAAAAAATCCAAACGCAGCAAATTTTTCAAGAAGGCAGTTAGAAGTTGTACGTTTCGCTCAATCTTAAAAAAAAAAGTGAAAAGGACACTGATAAACGCAAAACATCAGGAAATATGAGACGCATGCAAATCCAATCTACACAAAGGTATCACCTCACACCAGTCAGAATGACCATCAGCAAAAAGTCTACAAACAATAGATGTTGAAGAAGTTGTGGAGAATAGCGTAACCTCTCGGTCTAAGTGGGATGTAAACTGGTAACGGCCAATAATAGGAACAGAATGGCAGCGCATTTAAAGGTAAAAATTGAGTCACCATATGATCCGGAAGTCCCACTATTGGGCCTTTCACCTGTGAAAGTCAGAATCAAAAAGACACGGGATGGGGCTTCCCTGGTGGTGCAGTGGTTGAGAGTCTGCCTGCCAAGGCAGGGGCCACGGGTTCGATCCCTGGTCTGGGAGGATCCCGCATGCCGCGGAGCAATTGGGCCCGTGAGCCAAAGCTGCTGAGCCTGCGCATCTGGAGCCTGTGCTCCGCAGCGGGAGAGGCCGCGATGGTGGGAGGCCCGCGCACCGTGATGAGGAGTGGCCCCCACTTGCCGCAACTGGAGAAAGCCCTCGCACAGAAACAAGGAACCAGCACAGCCAAAAATAAATAAATAAATTCATTAATTAATTTAAAAAAAAATCTTAAAAAAAAAAAGACACGGGATGGAAAATCGTGTATTGCAGCAGTATTTACAATAGCCAAGACATGGAAGCAAACAAAATGTCCATCAACAGATAAATGGACACAGAAGAAGTGGTACACATACCGAATGGAAGAGTAGCCTCGGGAAAAAAATGAACAATGCCGTTTTCAGGACTACACATGAGCCTAGAAATAATCATATTAGCTTAAGTAAGTCAAGAGGGAATGATAAATATCCTATGATATCTTGTATACATGTTAGCCTAAGGTTGCTACCAATAAACATATTTTCACAGAAAAAGACACTCACAGACTTATAAAACAAACTAATGGTTAGCCAAAATGAAAGGTGGGAGGATGGATAAATTAGGACTATGGGGCTAACATAGATATACTAATGTATGTTAAATGTATATAAACATATAACATATAAACCATATGAATTATATACTCACCAATACATATAAAATATATAAAGACAAAACACCTACCAAATACCAAGGGAGGTCTACTCAACTTTCTGTAATAACATACAAGGTAACAGGATCCGAAGATGACCAGACATATGTATGAATCATTGAGCAGATTCTGTACAGCCAGAAAACCACAACACTCTAATCAAATTTACTCCGATAAGAAATAGAAATTAAATTTAAAAAACAAACATAAGTAAGGTGACATAAACTTCTGGGGGCTTGTCCCAGCACATTCCACTCTAATTTACAACCTTGGAACACTACTTTCAGGAAGACTCTTTTGCACTAGTAACAAGCGTTGAGAACGTAATAATGCTGCCGCCTTGTGGTTGTTTCCCATAACAGCAGCTTTAAACCAAGTGCTAATGGTTGCTTAATAGTCACAAGGACTGCAGGGCTGTAAATGACACCTGCCCTCAACAAATGCCCTGGGGTAGGGAATAGGCAAGAAAATTCTACACATTACAACTTTTTCAAGAAGTCAATACGAAGAGGGAAGTTGTAGTCACTCTTTAAAAAAGAAGGAAAAGAAAAAAGAGGACATGCCTAAAGTTCAGTATAAGGAATTATTAGCCACATGCAAATCCAACGTGAAAACGTTTCAGCTCACACCAGTCAAATGACCATCAGCAAAAAGTCTACAAACTATAAATGCTAAGGCCTTTTAGAGAACTCTGTAATTTCTAGATGCTGGTGGAATGTAAAGTGGTAACAGCACTAACGAAAACTGAACGGAGCTGCTTTAAAACGTAAAAATTGAGCTACCATATGATGCGGCAGGGCACCTTTTGGGCCTATAACCTAAGACCACAAGAATCGAAAGACAGAGGCAGGCAAATGTGCACTGCAGCAATACTGAAATAGCCAAGACATGGAAACACAAAAAAGGTCCATAATCAGATGAATGGACAAAGAAGAAGTGGTAATATGGACAGAATGGAATATCCGTCACGGAAAAAAATAAAAGAATGGCGTATGCAGCACCACAGAGGAGCCTAGAGATAATCACACAACGTGAAGTAAGTCAGAATGAGAAAGACAAATGCCCTATGATGTCCCTTATGTTATCTGAAAATTCATAAAAATGAACATATTTCCATAGAGAAAGGCAATCTCAGATTGAGAAGACAAACTTATGGTTAAGCCAAAGAAACGTGTGAGGAATGGATAAATTAGGATATTGGGGTTAACACACATATACTAATACATATAAAATATATAATCCCCAAAGACCTATGGAATACCAAGAGTGGTCTACTCAACACTCTGTAACAACCTACATGGAAAAGGACCCAAAGATCAATAAATATAGGTATATGTGTAAATGAACAAGATTCTGTACTCCTACAAAAAAAAAATTTTTTTTCAATCAAATTTGCTCTGATAAAAACTACAACTTAAAGAGACAGACAAGAATTACGGAGGTTAAACTTATGGGGGTTTGTCCTGGCACATTCCACTCTAATCTGCAACCTAAAACCACAACTTGCAGCGAAGTTCTGTTTCCCTAGCAAGCAGAGTTGGCAACGTAGAAATCCTGCCACCCAAAAGCCGTTTCCTCAAACAGCAGCTTTAAATCTACTGCTAATGGTCACTAATATTCACAAGGACTGCAGGGCTGTAAATGACTCATGCCCTCAAAAAATGTCCTGGGGAAGGGAATGGCCAAAAAAATCCAAACGCAGCAAATTTTCAAGAAGGCAGTTAGAAGTTGTACGTTTCGCTCAATCTTAAAAAAAAAGTGAAAAGGACACTGATAAACGCAAAACATCAGGAAATATGAGACGCATGCAAATCCAATCTACACAAAGGTATCACCTCACACCAGTCAGAATGACCATCAGCAAAAAGTCTACAAACAATAGATGTTGAAGAAGTTGTGGAGATTAGCGTAACCTCTCGGTCTAAGTGGGATGTAAACTGGTAACGGCCAATAATAGGAACAGAATGGCAGCGCATTTAAAGGTAAAAATTGAGTCACCATATGATCCGGAAGTCCCACTATTGGGCCTTTCACCTGTGAAAGTCAGAATCAAAAAGACACGGGATGGGGCTTCCCTGGTGGTGCAGTGGTTGAGAGTCTGCCTGCCAAGGCAGGGGCCACGGGTTCGATCCCTGGTCTGGGAGGATCCCGCATGCCGCGGAGCAATTGGGCCCGTGAGCCAAAGCTGCTGAGCCTGCGCATCTGGAGCCTGTGCTCCGCAGCGGGAGAGGCCGCGATGGTGGGAGGCCCGCGCACCGTGATGAGGAGTGGCCCCCACTTGCCGCAACTGGAGAAAGCCCTCGCACAGAAACAAGGAACCAGCACAGCCAAAAATAAATAAATAAATTCATTAATTAATTTAAAAAAAAATCTTAAAAAAAAAAAGACACGGGATGGAAAATCGTGTATTGCAGCAGTATTTACAATAGCCAAGACATGGAAGCAAACAAAATGTCCATCAACAGATAAATGGACACAGAAGAAGTGGTACACATACCGAATGGAAGAGTAGCCTCGGGAAAAAAATGAACAATGCCGTTTTCAGGACTACACATGAGCCTAGAAATAATCATATTAGCTTAAGTAAGTCAAGAGGGAATGATAAATATCCTATGATATCTTGTATACATGTTAGCCTAAGGTTGCTACCAATAAACATATTTTCACAGAAAAAGACACTCACAGACTTATAAAACAAACTAATGGTTAGCCAAAATGAAAGGTGGGAGGATGGATAAATTAGGACTATGGGGCTAACATAGATATACTAATGTATGTTAAATGTATATAAACATATAACATATAAACCATATGAATTATATACTCACCAATACATATAAAATATATAAAGACAAAACACCTACCAAATACCAAGGGAGGTCTACTCAACTTTCTGTAATAACATACAAGGTAACAGGATCCGAAGATGACCAGACATATGTATGAATCATTGAGCAGATTCTGTACAGCCAGAAAACCACAACACTCTAATCAAATTTACTCCGATAAGAAATAGAAATTAAATTTAAAAAACAAACATAAGTAAGGTGACATAAACTTCTGGGGGCTTGTCCCAGCACATTCCACTCTAATTTACAACCTTGGAACACTACTTTCAGGAAGACTCTTTTGCACTAGTAACAAGCGTTGAGAACGTAATAATGCTGCCGCCTTGTGGTTGTTTCCCATAACAGCAGCTTTAAACCAAGTGCTAATGGTTGCTTAATAGTCACAAGGACTGCAGGGCTGTAAATGACACCTGCCCTCAACAAATGCCCTGGGGTAGGGAATAGGCAAGAAAATTCTACACATTACAACTTTTTCAAGAAGTCAATACGAAGAGGGAAGTTGTAGTCACTCTTTAAAAAAGAAGGAAAAGAAAAAAGAGGACATGCCTAAAGTTCAGTATAAGGAATTATTAGCCACATGCAAATCCAACGTGAAAACGTTTCAGCTCACACCAGTCAAATGACCATCAGCAAAAAGTCTACAAACTATAAATGCTAAGGGCTTTTAGAGAACTCTGTAATTTCTAGATGCTGGTGGAATGTAAAGTGGTAACAGCACTAACGAAAACTGAACGGAGCTGCTTTAAAACGTAAAAATTGAGCTACCATATGATGCGGCAGGGCACCTTTTGGGCCTATAACCTAAGACCACAAGAATCGGAAAGACAGAGGCAGGCAAATGTGCACTGCAGCAATACTGAAATAGCCAAGACATGGAAACACAAAAAAGGTCCATAATCAGATGAATGGACAAAGAAGAAGTGGTAATATGGACAGAATGGAATATCCGTCACGGAAAAAAATAAAAGAATGGCGTATGCAGCACCACAGAGGAGCCTAGAGATAATCACACAACGTGAAGTAAGTCAGAATGAGAAAGACAAATGCCCTATGATGTCCCTTATGTTATCTGAAAATTCATAAAAATGAACATATTTCCATAGAGAAAGGCAATCTCAGATTGAGAAGACAAACTTATGGTTAAGCCAAAGAAAACGTGTGAGGAATGGATAAATTAGGATATTGGGGTTAACACACATATACTAATACATATAAAATATATAATCCCCAAAGACCTATGGAATACCAAGAGTGGTCTACTCAACACTCTGTAACAACCTACATGGAAAAGGACCCAAAGATCAATAAATATAGGTATATGTGTAAATGAACAAGATTCTGTACTCCTACAAAAAAAAAATTTTTTTCAATCAAATTTGCTCTGATAAAAACTACAACTTAAAGAGACAGACAAGAATTACGGAGGTTAAACTTATGGGGGTTTGTCCTGGCACATTCCACTCTAATCTGCAACCTAAAACCACAACTTGCAGCGAAGTTCTGTTTCCCTAGCAAGCAGAGTTGGCAACGTAGAAATCCTGCCACCCAAAAGCCGTTTCCTCAAACAGCAGCTTTAAATCTACTGCTAATGGTCACTAATATTCACAAGGACTGCAGGGCTGTAAATGACTCATGCCCTCAAAAAATGTCCTGGGGAAGGGAATGGCCAAAAAATCCAAACGCAGCAAATTTTTCAAGAAGGCAGTTAGAAGTTGTACGTTTCGCTCAATCTTAAAAAAAAAGTGAAAAGGACACTGATAAACGCAAAACATCAGGAAATATGAGACGCATGCAAATCCAATCTACACAAAGGTATCACCTCACACCAGTCAGAATGACCATCAGCAAAAAGTCTACAAACAATAGATGTTGAAGAAGTTGTGGAGATTAGCGTAACCTCTCGGTCTAAGTGGGATGTAAACTGGTAACGGCCAATAATAGGAACAGAATGGCAGCGCATTTAAAGGTAAAAATTGAGTCACCATATGATCCGGAAGTCCCACTATTGGGCCTTTCACCTGTGAAAGTCAGAATCAAAAAGACACGGGATGGGGCTTCCCTGGTGGTGCAGTGGTTGAGAGTCTGCCTGCCAAGGCAGGGGCCACGGGTTCGATCCCTGGTCTGGGAGGATCCCGCATGCCGCGGAGCAATTGGGCCCGTGAGCCAAAGCTGCTGAGCCTGCGCATCTGGAGCCTGTGCTCCGCAGCGGGAGAGGCCGCGATGGTGGGAGGCCCGCGCACCGTGATGAGGAGTGGCCCCCACTTGCCGCAACTGGAGAAAGCCCTCGCACAGAAACAAGGAACCAGCACAGCCAAAAATAAATAAATAAATTCATTAATTAATTTAAAAAAAAAATCTTAAAAAAAAAAGACACGGGATGGAAAATCGTGTATTGCAGCAGTATTTACAATAGCCAAGACATGGAAGCAAACAAAATGTCCATCAACAGATAAATGGACACAGAAGAAGTGGTACACATACCGAATGGAAGAGTAGCCTCGGGAAAAAAATGAACAATGCCGTTTTCAGGACTACACATGAGCCTAGAAATAATCATATTAGCTTAAGTAAGTCAAGAGGGAATGATAAATATCCTATGATATCTTGTATACATGTTAGCCTAAGGTTGCTACCAATAAACATATTTTCACAGAAAAAGACACTCACAGACTTATAAAACAAACTAATGGTTAGCCAAAATGAAAGGTGGGAGGATGGATAAATTAGGACTATGGGGCTAACATAGATATACTAATGTATGTTAAATGTATATAAACATATAACATATAAACCATATGAATTATATACTCACCAATACATATAAAATATATAAAGACAAAACACCTACCAAATACCAAGGGAGGTCTACTCAACTTTCTGTAATAACATACAAGGTAACAGGATCCGAAGATGACCAGACATATGTATGAATCATTGAGCAGATTCTGTACAGCCAGAAAACCACAACACTCTAATCAAATTTACTCCGATAAGAAATAGAAATTAATTTAAAAAACAAACATAAGTAAGGTGACATAAACTTCTGGGGGCTTGTCCCAGCACATTCCACTCTAATTTACAACCTTGGAACACTACTTTCAGGAAGACTCTTTTGCACTAGTAACAAGCGTTGAGAACGTAATAATGCTGCCGCCTTGTGGTTGTTTCCCATAACAGCAGCTTTAAACCAAGTGCTAATGGTTGCTTAATAGTCACAAGGACTGCAGGGCTGTAAATGACACCTGCCCTCAACAAATGCCCTGGGGTAAGGGATAAGGCAAGAAAATTCTACACATTACAACTTTTTCAAGAAGTCAATACGAAGAGGGAAGTTGTAGTCACTCTTTAAAAAAGAAGGAAAAGAAAAAAGAGGACATGCCTAAAGTTCAGTATAAGGAATTATTAGCCACATGCAAATCCAACGTGAAAACGTTTCAGCTCACACCAGTCAAATGACCATCAGCAAAAAGTCTACAAACTATAAATGCTAAGGGCTTTTAGAGAACTCTGTAATTTCTAGATGCTGGTGGAATGTAAAGTGGTAACAGCACTAACGAAAACTGAACGGAGCTGCTTTAAAACGTAAAAATTGAGCTACCATATGATGCGGCAGGGCACCTTTTGGGCCTATAACCTAAGACCACAAGAATCGGAAAGACAGAGGCAGGCAAATGTGCACTGCAGCAATACTGAAATAGCCAAGACATGGAAACACAAAAAAGGTCCATAATCAGATGAATGGACAAAGAAGAAGTGGTAATATGGACAGAATGGAATATCCGTCACGGAAAAAAAATAAAAGAATGGCGTATGCAGCACCACAGAGGAGCCTAGAGATAATCACACAACGTGAAGTAAGTCAGAATGAGAAAGACAAATGCCCTATGATGTCCCTTATGTTATCTGAAAATTCATAAAAATGAACATATTTCCATAGAGAAAGGCAATCTCAGATTGAGAAGACAAACTTATGGTTAAGCCAAAGAAAACGTGTGAGGAATGGATAAATTAGGATATTGGGGTTAACACACATATACTAATACATATAAAATATATAATCCCCAAAGACCTATGGAATACCAAGAGTGGTCTACTCAACACTCTGTAACAACCTACATGGAAAAGGACCCAAAGATCAATAAATATAGGTATATGTGTAAATGAACAAGATTCTGTACTCCTACAAAAAAAAATTTTTTTTCAATCAAATTTGCTCTGATAAAAACTACAACTTAAAGAGACAGACAAGAATTACGGAGGTTAAACTTATGGGGGTTTGTCCTGGCACATTCCACTCTAATCTGCAACCTAAAACCACAACTTGCAGCGAAGTTCTGTTTCCCTAGCAAGCAGAGTTGGCAACGTAGAAATCCTGCCACCCAAAAGCCGTTTCCTCAAACAGCAGCTTTAAATCTACTGCTAATGGTCACTAATATTCACAAGGACTGCAGGGCTGTAAATGACTCATGCCCTCAAAAAATGTCCTGGGGAAGGGAATGGCCAAAAAAATCCAAACGCAGCAAATTTTTCAAGAAGGCAGTTAGAAGTTGTACGTTTCGCTCAATCTTAAAAAAAAAGTGAAAAGGACACTGATAAACGCAAAACATCAGGAAATATGAGACGCATGCAAATCCAATCTACACAAAGGTATCACCTCACACCAGTCAGAATGACCATCAGCAAAAAGTCTACAAACAATAGATGTTGAAGAAGTTGTGGAGATTAGCGTAACCTCTCGGTCTAAGTGGGATGTAAACTGGTAACGGCCAATAATAGGAACAGAATGGCAGCGCATTTAAAGGTAAAAATTGAGTCACCATATGATCCGGAAGTCCCACTATTGGGCCTTTCACCTGTGAAAGTCAGAATCAAAAGACACGGGATGGGGCTTCCCTGGTGGTGCAGTGGTTGAGAGTCTGCCTGCCAAGGCAGGGGCCACGGGTTCGATCCTGGTCTGGGAGGATCCCGCATGCCGCGGAGCAATTGGGCCCGTGAGCCAAAAGCTGCTGAGCCTGCGCATCTGGAGCCTGTGCTCCGCAGCGGGAGAGGCCGCGATGGTGGGAGGCCCGCGCACCGTGATGAGGAGTGGCCCCACTTGCCGCAACTGGAGAAAGCCCTCGCACAGAAACAAGGAACCAGCACAGCCAAAAATAAATAAATAAATTCATTAATTAATTTAAAAAAAAAATCTTAAAAAAAAAAAGACACGGGATGGAAAATCGTGTATTGCAGCAGTATTTACAATAGCCAAGACATGGAAGCAAACAAAATGTCCATCAACAGATAAATGGACACAGAAGAAGTGGTACACATACCGAATGGAAGAGTAGCCTCGGGAAAAAAATGAACAATGCCGTTTTCAGGACTACACATGAGCCTAGAAATAATCATATTAGCTTAAGTAAGTCAAGAGGGAATGATAAATATCCTATGATATCTTGTATACATGTTAGCCTAAGGTTGCTACCAATAAACATATTTTCACAGAAAAAGACACTCACAGACTTATAAAACAAACTAATGGTTAGCCAAAATGAAAGGTGGGAGGATGGATAAATTAGGACTATGGGCTAACATAGATATACTAATGTATGTTAAATGTATATAAACATATAACATATAAACCATATGAATTATATACTCACCAATACATATAAAATATATAAAGACAAAACACCTACCAAATACCAAGGGAGGTCTACTCAACTTTCTGTAATAACATACAAGGTAACAGGATCCGAAGATGACCAGACATATGTATGAATCATTGAGCAGATTCTGTACAGCCAGAAAACCACAACACTCTAATCAAATTTACTCCGATAAGAAATAGAAATTAAATTTAAAAACAAACA